>NW_015438365.1:689717-692884 GCF_001293395.1 Leptomonas pyrrhocoris
TGGCCCATGTGGATCTGTCGGACCTCGAGGCCTTCCTTGGAGGACTGCAAGCCTCGGATGCGCAGCGGCACCAGGAGATAGAGTCGAAATTGAAGACTCTCATCTCTACTGCGCGGAACCAGGAGCAGCAGCAACACCAGCAGCAACGCCGCACCAACGCTGGCCGCGCGCGCTCTCGCCGTACCGCGTACTACAGCGGCGGCGCTGCCCCCGACACGGTACCCTCCTCCGCCGTTCGCCCACCAAAAAACGAGGGAGCCCTGCCGCCCCGGTAAAGGGCCGGCGGGGCCACCAGAGGCTCATCCAGCTGCGCCGTTCGGTGAGGTCGTGTGGGGAGGTGACCTCCGCCAAGGGCGCACGTCCAGTGTTGAGCTGGATGACCTGTATCGCCGCTACCTCCCTTCGGGGCAGACGTTCCCGTGTCGCACTTTACCCGACCTTGCGCCACGTGGTGTCCTTGACCCCCTCTCCAACCCCGCTGTCTCTGCCCTCAAGCGGAAGATCGAAGCCCGCCTGATGGCGCACGGCACATTGTATGTCCCCCTCTTTAGCCACCACCACTGGATCGCAGGCATCCTCTCCAGTGCGTCTTGTGATGGAACAGGCGAGGGACTGCTTCTCCGGATCTTCGACTCTGCGCCGTCTTGGGCGGTTCACAGAGATTTGTGGAAGCGGGTCCGTCGCATCTGGCCTGCGATAGAGCTGGAATTTTGCCCTTGCCAGCGTCAGGCACGCGACAGCGACGACTGTGGCATTTTCATGACAGCGAACTTCTTTGCGCATCATTTAGGCATCACCATCGTCCCCGCGGCTGACCTCCCGGCACGCCTGCGGACTTTTCTCTTCGCCGCAGCCCAGAACCACCCGAAAAGAGACGTTTTTCTGCGCAACATCAGCGCGGCTCTCCTCGGGAAGCCTTCCTCCCTCATTCCTGCGCCGCACCAGGCGCCTGCAACCCCACCACCTCCAACGGCCCTGAACAAACTGCAGCCGGCCGCCACGACGGACTCACCGCTTACGGGTGGTGCCGCGGTTGCTTGGGAGGCGACCTACGAGTCGAGCGAGCCCCACGCGCGGGTAAACGGTATGGGCTACATGTTGTCCGCATCTGTATTGGCTTCGGTGGCTGACGGTCAGTATCGCGCGCTTACGATTCCCGCCATCCGTCAGCGCGTCACTCGCGCCGGTTTCCCGCCGGGAGTGCCGCAAAGCGTTCCGTCCGCCCTCGCGAAGCTTGGGCACACTCCTCTTCACTATGGGGTACAGCAGCCAATGGGGTCACCGCGTATTCTTGAGGACGTGGATATCCGCTCCAGACGATATTTTTTCTTGATCCGAGCAATGGAGGATGTCCCGCTTCCGGCCAGCATCGATGAGCACGTCTTCGCGCTCGAGGCTTAGCACCATGCGGATGTCCGCTCACGTACCGAGCAGCCTGGCCACGATATGGTGACGCGTGAGGTCTCCGCGGCATCTGTCGGCTTGTACGTGCTCCGCGCGCCGGTATACACTGGTTTGCCATCTCCTGTGCCGCGACGACGCGTTGATCAGAGGGCCGTTGCTCAGGGTTCCCCGGTGGACGACCCGCATGGGGAAATGGACCGTGCGCTGAACACAGGGCTTTCAGGTCCTTTAAACTGGAACGGCAGGCATCCGGAGGGGTGTGCCTGTCCGCGGGATTGGTTCATCCATCCCGGAAAGCCCCCTCATGTGTCTCAGGTGGCGTGGGCGGCTATGAACCCGCAGGTGCGCATCCAACACCGCACGTGGCTGGAGAACCTGCGCGCGATGCCCCAGGATCTCTTGTCGCTCCCGCTGCACACGGCGGCGGTCGAGCTGGTGCGAAGGATGGGCTGCGCACGCCATTGGAAGTGGTCGACGATGGCGCGACACTACGCGTCCATTCAGGCCGCTCTACTCCAGCTGCCCCTCTACACAAACCAGACGCGGCCGGTGGACTTGGCCCGGGAACCGGAGTGGCGCCAAGCTATATCGGGAGCCCGACGTTTCGAGCGCGAGTCGGAGCCACAGCCGCCGGTGCCGTTGTCGGTGGAGGAGTACAAGCGGGTCTTGACTGCAGTCCGCGTCGACCCCGAGTCTCACGCTTTTCTTGTGCTGATGTGGGCCTGCGCTGCGCGGCCTGGCGATGTGACGAACCTGCTCGTCAAGGACATTCATTTTGCAGAAGAGGTAGCACCCCGTTCGGTCCGCATGCAGGTGACGGTGCGTCGGGGAAAAGGTGCCCGGTTCCGCGGGCCGTACACGATCCCGACAGTTTTGAGCCGCGAGGATGCCAGCGTGGTGCAACGCATCATGGCGAACCGTCCACTCGGGGGCAGAATATTCCCCGACGATATCCCGCTGCGCACCCGAGTGCGAGAGGCCATCCGTGCGGTGAACTCGTCGGCGGCGCTTCCGTCGCTTCGCAAGGGGGCCACCAGGAACCTAGCGGCGCAAGGGGTGCCGGAGGCGATCCTGATGCGGATCACCGGTCACACGCGGTTGGAGACCCCGCAGCGGTACCTCAACGGAGTCATCCGGAAGAGTGAACTCCCCTCCATCACCCGCCTATCGCGCCTGGAGCGCCACCAACGTCTCCGCTTCACCCGCTACATGTTCCAGCTCGACTTCGAGGCGTTCTACGACGCTATCCCTCTGCCAGAGATCAGGGACAAGTTCGTTTTTGTCTTGCTGGAGCTACGGACGGAGGATGAAGGGGCAAGAAAAAAACAGGCTTTCCTGCCTGTCGTGACCATCTCACGATGCTCTTGCGATTTGGGCGGACGAGCCCATTCCGGAAATTTCATTTCTCTTTTCTTTTTATGGCTGGGAAGCCTCGAACCCCCACGAGATCGAAAACAGGACATTTCGAAATCAATAGGCGAGGCTAAATAACCACCTCGCTGTAAAACCAATAGGATGAAAACAGAAAACGAAAACTCATTTGACTTACTCACACTGAGGGTCTATTCGTATCGGATTTGAGAAAGCAAAAGGGGCTTGGAAGAAAAGGTTGTGTGTTTTGGGGTGAAGAGTTTGCCTGGATGGAGGGGCAGCGGCAGGTTCGCAACTCGATCAAGACGGTGACCAAGCTGGATTTAGCGGCGCAGAAAGACCAGTTCACCATTCGATCCTTCGCGTCATTGGTGTCACTTATTAGTTACGCG
>NW_015438365.1:692968-807354 GCF_001293395.1 Leptomonas pyrrhocoris
GAGTTGGGATGCACTGATACCGTTTGTCAGCGGCTCCATCCGATCCGCGTTGGACCGCATCGTGCCCGTCTTGGTAGAGAACTGTTTCTGGCCCATTGCAGAACCCATAGGAGCCACCTACCTCGACGCGGACTACGACCTGATCGTGTTCACAGACGCATCGGCGTCGGGCTGGGGTGCTATCGCCCGCTGGAGAGACGGCACGACGCGCGGTTTTCAGCAGCGCTGGAGCCACGACCTCAGTGCGAGCGGCGCAGTGGATGCGAGGGGCGCGCGCATCCCTTTCAACGCACGGCATTCAGCAAACGCGGAACCACATGCCGCTTTGTTGTTCTTACGGTACATTCTCGCGGCGTACCCGTAAGCTTTAAGACGCGTCGCTGTAGTGACGGATCACTACCCGATTGCATTGGCGCAAAGATGTGAAAGTGGCTTTCGCGGTATTGGACGTGGGCAGTACCTAAACAACCTGTACGCCTACACCAATTCTCTTTTCTTCGAGACGGGCGTGCGAGTGGTGTTCTTTTACATCGTTGGTGAGATGAACCCCGCAGATTCCCTCTCACGTAACTTTGGGGAAGAGGTGGTGGATGGTCGTGTGGTGGCGAGAGATGCGCCTGGCATGGAGTTGCCCCGCTTGGTCAATACGGCTTGCCCTGTTGTGCACAAGACCGTTGGAGACTATGGGGTAGCTGGTCTCGCCACTGACTATGAATAATGCAAGTAATGACCGATATGTTGTACTCTGAGGGAGCATGCGAAGCAGGGGCCCCAGAAAGTAGAACAAATCCTTCTCCTCCACCCTCTCTCTCTCTTAGTTAGGTGACGAAGCCTAATCTGGAGTGATTCAGGCGTGTCGAGTGTGATCCCTTCGGGTCAGTTGGAATGAATCTACCTTTCTCCCTGCCAATGCATCTACTCTCTCTCCCCCCTTTCTCCCTTTTTACATATTTTTACACATTTCGTGAAGCCTAGCGCTTTCGTTTTGGTCACTTGACAAAGTTTTTTCTTGCCACCCACCCACCCAGTCCAGTTATTGTTTTTTGTTAATCGTTTATCGGGTCTCATCGTTCTCTGAGTTTTTTCTTTCTTAAATCTTTCGGGGGTTTTGAAATTTTTCCCCGTTATTTTCTTTCTCATTGTTGTCCTAAGTCGGAGCGAAGGTTACCTGCCTAATTAAGGGTGCCTAGTTAACTGCTCCTGGACGTTTGTATTCTTTTCACCACGATCCTGGGCAAATGGCCACGGGATCATTAACACAAGAGATGGAGGTCCGGCCGAGTATTGGTTTAACAAAATGTTGAGCGGGGGTTTTGACTGTGTTTTTCCCTTGCTGTCCGTTGTTCTGCGGATTACTTGGCCGTGACTCTCCCTAGTTTTTTCTAAACCTTAGTTTGTATCTAACCCAGCGCTGCGAGCGGAACTAGTCGGGTAGTTCCCCCGCGGTAGCTGGTCTCGCCACTGACTATGAATAATGCAAGTAATGACCGATATGTTTTACTCTGAGGGAGCATGCGAAGCAGGGGCCCCAGAAAGTAGAACAAATCCTTCTCCTTCACCCTCTCTCTCTCTTAGTTAGGTGACAAACGTGAGTCTTAGCTGTTCCCTCTGCTCTTGTCTTCACGCTATTTTTTTTTCTGTGTGTGTTTCTGTTGGATAACACAATAGCGGTTGATTCAGTCTTCCTCACAGCTCCGTATCTCTATTATCAAACGATCTGGGCGGGGGGGGGGGGAAACGATTCATTTCGTTTTTTTCTTGTTCTAGAACTTGTTGTTGCTGTCCATCCCCATTTCACCTCTCCCCGCCGCCCGGCAGACTACCGAAGGAAAATGAAGCGATTCTTTCTCAACGGCTTCGGCTTGAAGAAGGACAAGAAGAAGAGAGACGACGACGCAGACGAGGCGGCGGACAGCGGGGCGTCGCAGGAGCCTACGAAAGCGAAAGAGAAGGACTCGAAGTCCAAGAGGAGCAACGCCAATGGCGGCGGCGCCGGTGGGGGAAGCAGATCGGCCTCCGGGTCGTTCATTCTCATCGATGTGAACAGCAAAAGTGGAGAGGAGAGCGGCGCCACCCCTGTCTCGAGGAAGAAGTGGTGCACGTCACCGAGCGCCGGTAACAGCTCGATGCACCGGCCGCTGCCTCCGCCGCCGCCGCCGGCAGCGAGCACCTCGCCCCACCTGCGACCGACCCCAACCCAGCTGGAGCTGCAGCATACGGTGATGGACGACTCGGACGACTCCCCGCCGCATGCCGCGGACCTCTTCCCTCTCGAACAGACGGACGTGAACATCGCGCAGATCGCCGAGGTGTTTCAGGTGTTCGAGCCCTTCGTAGACAACTGTGACAGCGCGGCAGTGAAGCAATCGTCGCTGACGAAGCTGCGCAAGATTCTCCCGGATATAGCGGCGGTGGAGACGAAGGTGACAGCGAAGACGATCGAGGAACAGGAGTTCCACCCTTCCTTTGCGATCGGGCCGATGCTGAAACACCTGCTGGTGCAGCACCCCCGGCTGCGCGCGCGCCTGTGCATTGCCATCTACCGCTTCTGCGGAGAGATGTTAGAGGAGGTGGAGGATGAGATGCTGTCCTCCGAGACGGGCCTCTTCGGCGGTCTGCAAGCCTTCAACCCGAATTTGAAAGCGTTAACAGACGTCAATCAGCGCGACCTCACCGCGAACAGCCTTAACAACGTCACTAGTCTGCCCACCCTCGCCCGCTGCCCCAACATCGACCTCGCCAAGATCTACCACAACCTCCTCCACAAGGAGGACTACCTGCCGACGGCAGAGGAGCTGAACGAGATTTGCCTCCGTGTGCAGGACTTGCTGCGGGGGGAGCCGAATGTGTTGATGGTTGCGATGCCGGCCGTGTTGGTGGGCGACCTGCACGGGCAGATACGCGACCTTCTCGAGAATGTGCTGCCGCGAGGCGGGCCGCTGGTGCCGCCCAGCGTGTTGGCTGCTGCGGCAGCGATGTCGCCGAGCAAAAAAACGAAGAAGGAGGCAGCGCCCACGTCGGGCCCCGCTACCGCAGATGTGTCGACATCTGCCGGTAGAGCCAAGACGAAATCTTCCACCGCCTCCCCGTCCGCTTCGGCAACGAGTACGCTGTCGACCAACGCAGGTGCCGCCAGCGCGGCCGACACCGCGGTGAATTATTTGTTTCTGGGCGACTACGTCGACCGCGGCTCGAACAGTCTGCACATCATCGCCATCCTCTTCACCGCAAAGGTGCTGTCGCCCAACACGGTGTTCCTCCTCCGCGGCAACCACGAGTGTGTCAACACCAATCGTTTCTACGGCTTTCTCGACGAGTGCTACCGCCGCTACCCCGTCGTGAACAACAAGGTCACCTCCCTGCAGCTGTGTACGCTTTCCCCGTCTGAAGAAGACGCCGAGGATGGCGAGACGAGCGGGGCTAACGGTGGCAGCAGCGGCAGCGGCAGCAGCAACGGCGGCGGTAGTCGGCCGGCACCCAGCGGGAGCGCGCCACGCTCGCTCGAACTGCTCGATCAAATGAACGACGCCGCGGCCGACGGCAGCATTCCGGACGAGATGGGCTGGGACATGAAAGACCATCCGCTGTGGCTCGTGGCGAACGAAGCCTTCACGATGCTGCCTCTGTGCGCCGCCCTCTACGAGGAGGTGGAGGAGAAAGCAGCGGAGGAGGCCACAACGTGTGGTACTGATACTGGTGCTGGTGCTAGTGGTGGGGCTGACGCTGGGGCTGATGCAGGTGCTGGTGCTGTGGCTAATGCTGCTGCCGCGGCCAGCGCTGCGGTAGCGGAGGAGGAACCAGTTGCAACAGCTGCAGCGCCGACAGCCGAGGCGTCTCCCGTCTCCACACGGGCCTCCAGTTCCGTGGAGGAGTCCGGCGCCTCTGCCGCTACCACAGCCGACAAACCTGAGACGAAGAAGGCGACGAAGCCGACCCCCATCAACTCCAGCCCCAACGCGAGTATGACCACCGAGGCGGCGCCGAAGTTACTCAAATCTAGCGGAAAGAAGACTGCCACCGCCTCGGCTGCAAAAAACGGCGAGGTGAGTCGCGCCAACAGCTCTTTTGCCAGTCCGGCTTCGTCAGAGTCTACGACTACCGCAGCCGTGAGCGCCACACCCACGTCGCGGCCGCCAAGCACGTCCTCAGACCACGTGAAGAAGATGCGCAGGGTGGTGCGGGTGAGCGCTATGCACGGCGGGCTGTCACCGTTTGTCGACGACAGCTTCGACGGCATAATCGCCATCAACCGCTTCCGCGCTATTGAGCGTGGCGCGCTGGCCGACTTAACGTGGTCAGACCCGACCTCCGACTCGGTACGCTCCCGCAATGATCGCTACGGTGGGATCATTGCAGGCCGTTTCGCCCCCACGCCCACCTGCGCGTCTAGCGGCAGCCCCGTGCTTGAAGACGAGGTGACCAACGCGAACGCTGCGTCTGCGGTGCCCAACTCAAGACAAGTCCCGCTGAGCACGTTTCAGTCTCCCTGCGTGTTTGAAGGCACACCAGTGGGCTTCACCGGCAACCCGCGCGGCACGGGTCACATCTTTGGCGAGGACGTCACGATGGACTTCATCAAGACGAACCACCTATACTTCATCGTACGCGCACATCAGTGCGTGCACGAAGGGTTTCAGTGGACGCACCACGATCGCCTGCTCACCATCTTCTCCGCACCGAACTACTGCGGCACGCGGAACAAGGGTGCCATCCTGTTTCTCGATTCGAAGGGTGCGCCGAGGTTAGAGCAGTATGAGTACAACGACGACAGCGATAATCCGCTGGTGTGTACGGCGAGCATGCCACAGCCACCCAGAATGTTTTCCTAGTAAATCTGGAAACGAAGGGCGAATTAAAGAAGGCAAAGAAGGATTTCGCTATTTCAGGTCTTTCCTACGAAGCTGCGTGACCTGTGCAGCACGGAGCAGGAGAATGGATAGCTTCACTATTTGTTGATTTGTTGTTTCTTACTTTTTTTTAGTAGAAGTAATATGCACTTCCTTTTATCCCTTGGTTCTTTCTTTTTCTCGTTCACCCTCTGATGATGACTTCCACTGGCTCTCGTTCGCACTGTTTAAATGCCGTTATTGTTGCTGATGTTTCTGTTTGTTGAATCCTCTCTTTCTTACTCCCCTTCAAGTGCTCCTTGGCTTCACGACGGCGGTGTGGCGCAGGAGGCACTCGCCATTCTCACTTCTCCTGCCATTTCTCTCTCTCCTTCTGTGTGTGCGTGTGTGAAAGGAGGAAAAGAAGCTGTGCTTTAACTCTCTCCCGCCCCTTCTTTCACGCTTTGCACGGATACGAATACATGGGAGCGGCTCACGCCATTCAAAACAAGAAATGCCTTATATATTTTCCTGCCTGAAAGCCTTCGTCGTGAAAAGCGACGTTTTGCTGCAGAAAGTGTTTGATTTTTCTCTCTCCCACAATGCCACGAGCTCCTTCTCCGTGGCAACTTCTAACGTGCGCACGTTGGCTGCGGTTGTGGAGAAAGCACGAGCCGACGCCGCTATGTCGGCACTCTCCGCACCGGACCCTTTGCAGCGTATGCTTTTTTTTTTGGATTTTCGAACGTCTCTCTTAAACTCTGTTCACCAATGTCTAGGATTTCGGCCATTGCAAAACGGAGTGGCAGAGTGTAGGCAAGCTGAGAGGCTTCAATGACCAATCGAGGAAGAGGAGGAGAAACCGTGGTTGAGCGACCAAGTATATCTATTCGAAGGAGGCGTTAAAGTCGAGAAGCACTTCGCTGTCGTTGAAGACAAAGAAGAAAAAGCAAAAAGAGCTCTTTAAAAAAAAAAAATCAAGGTTTCTCATTTGTTTTATTCGTCCATGTAAACATGTTAGTGATGCTTTTCTTTTTGTTTTCCCTTCCTAATCTTCTTTCTGTGTTTTTGGTTTCCTTCCACTCTTTCCTTCCTTTGTAACAAAGCATATATATATATATATGCAAGCGCCTGCCCTTTGTTTTCTTTACGTGCATTCATTCATTCTAACCGAACTCAACAGGTTGATACAGTCGATGGATTTTTTCTTTCTTCTTCCGGTTGCACCTTCTCAAATGTTTTGCTCTCAGAACGTCTATTTTCTGTCTGTTCATTCGTGCTCTTGCTTCCTCCTCCCGCGCTCTCCCACTGGGAGAACGGCGTTCATGTACGACAAACGACTCCAAGAATGAGAGCAGGAGACCTGCCGTCTGCCGTAGACAACCCGCAATTAACACGACTTTTCCCTTAAAGGAAACAACCACTTTTCTTGCTTTTCATTCTCCTTTCGTAGAGTTTTGACTCTTCTTTCTTTTGCTCGCCGATCTTTTTCTCCACTCATCAACTCAAACGGTTTAATTTTTGGCGCGCGTTTCAACTTCACCGCGTGCTCGCAAGGAAAGTAAAAGAAATTTCCATCGCTGCCTTCATCAATGTTTGTTTGTTTTTCCTATGAATTTCTCCTTCTCTTTAAATATATTTTTGTTCCGTTGCCGTCTTTCTGCTCTTCGGGGCTTTTGTCAAGACGCGTCTTCTCATGTTCTGTGGGTGTGTGTTTCTTCAATGCTCTTTTCTTTCTCTCCCTTCTCTCTCTCCCCTTTCGTGAAGAAGTTAAACCTTATTCGTGCTGATGTTTTCGCAATACTGGTTTTTCGCACGTCTGTCTCCTCTCCAGCTTTTTGTGTTTTCTGGATTGTGCTGTATTATTTGGTTACCTTTCCTGTTGTGTGTTACCGCGACTGCATTCCACGTGTGCGTCAGTGTGATAGCGGAGAAATATTTGCACCTATATTTCTCTTTCTTTTTATTTACTGTATTGCAGCTTTTTGTGATCGGGGGTGAAGATAGTGTTCACGTGTGCACCTCTCGTGTTTTTGCAGTTGTTGTTGGATTAAGTGCGCCACTTACGCGTCTGTTGTCTTGCTTTAAAAATAAATACATATTTGTATATGTGTTGTGAATATGCTGTGTTGGTTGGTATGCCGTCCAGACTTCCTCGTCCTTGCTGCTTCGATATCGGACACACAGTGGTGGTCTACGGCGAGAGGCAGCAACTCAAATGTTTTTTTTTCATTATTAATAGAAAACGGTTGTCTTAATTTTATTATTATTCTCTTTGAAACCTCCCGCTGCGCTCGGTTTAACGGATCGATGTGTTTGTTTATTTGTTTGTTTTGTTTCACGTGTCGCGCAGACCCACATCAGTTTCTTCTTCCTTTTCGCCTTTTTTTTCTTGTTGTTGTTGGCTGGTGCTTCTGTGATTCCGTGCCACGCTTTCATCCTTGCTTGTGGCTGCGATGGCGTACTGTGGCTTTGCGGGTACGTTTATGATTGCTTTTGTCGCCTTGACATGTGCCTTTTATGTTTGCTAAGTAGCACGCTCCTTGCAACGTCTATACCTTCGACGTAGAGTCAAAGGAAAGAATAAAAATACATAAGTATATATATATATATATATATATATATATATATATTGCTTAAAAACTTCAATTATTTTGTTGCTGTTTTTAAAAAGCGGAGGTTTCGAAACGAAAAGGATGGTGTGTGATTAACCGAAATTTCATATACAGAAGGAGCTTAGGGGACCCACACACCTGCTTATTTTTATGATGACATCCATCGCTGCTGTTGATGTTTCTGGAGCCAAATAGAAGCCTCACCCAATTCAAAAGTGGAGTTGCAGCAGCTTTTGCACAGCAGCGGCGGTGCTTTTCATCGTGATGTCAACACCAAACCATGTTTCTTTTTCCCCCACGCAAGTTCGTCTGCCTCCTTCTCCTTCCTTCGCTTCCTTCTCACACGCAGCTTTCTCGAGCTGTAGGGACTGCGCTAACACATCTACTTCGTGTTAGGGTCAAAGAGCAGCAACACACGAACGAATGTCTGAAAGAACGTCGAGTCCCTCACCGGCGCTGTCTTTCCCACCCGCACAGCGACCTTCTCTGACTCCGCAGCGATTACAGGCAAAGGGGCCAAACGATACCCTCGTGCTGAACTCCCCGTATGGGCCAACACGCAACGCCGCCTACGGCTGGGGTAGCCTCTTCCAGCCCCCCATATCCGCCGTCCTGACCGACCATCCACATATTCACATCGGCATCAGCTCCTTGAACGGGGTACCGACAATCGGAAAGTCTGACCGCAGCATGCGCAGTCTTCTCACGCAGTACCGTAAGAAGTTTAACTGCCTCGAACACTGCTACCCCTATCACAAGGTGGGCGACGCCGCCACCTGGCAGTCGTGGGCAGACATGGTGAAGGACAGCAACGTGGTGAGGCCTGAGATCCACACAGCGCTGTCGGCGTCGTCTCTTCCTCTTTCTCTTTCTGCTCCATGTCAGACGGCGGAAGACCGAGCAGCCGCAACAGTTAGTAGCTCGACCCACTCACCGGCGTCCTCGAGACGCATGCTCACCGTCAACGGGGCTCGCTTTGTATACACCGTGAAGGCGAACAACCTTCTCACTCACGTAAAGCAGCTGCAGATGCGCGATGGCGAGGTGCATGAGCACGTCGCCACCTTCTTTCATCAACGCTGCCCTCTCCTTGAACCGTTTCTCGGGCCTATTCTCGTGCAGCTGCCGCCGTCTTTTGGTTACGCGAAGACGAATATTGAGCGCCTGTCCGAGCTGTACGAGCAGCTGACAAGAGAAGAAGTTGTTTTGCAGGAGGTGGCGGACACGACAGCGACCGAGACGCGGTCACCTTCACAGGGCATTCTGACGTGTCAGTGGCGACAGCAACGACGCATCCGCATTGCGGTGGAGTTCCGCAATCGCAACTGGTATCGGCAGGAGACCTTTGACCTGCTTCGTTCTTTTCGCTGGGCGCTCGTCGTCGCGCACCACCATGACGACCCCACCTTTTCCAGTGTCGTGGACACGGGCGCCGGCTTTCTGTACCTGCGCTTGCACGGTCCTCTGGGCCGCAGTGTCGGCGACTACGGCTCCCTCGCGATGAAGCTGTGGGCAGAGGAGATCGTCCACTACCTGCACCCTCCCAACGTTTCGGCTGAGCGACGGGGCACGCGTACGGAGGGAGAGGGAGAGGGAGAGGCGGCGCAGCAGAAGGAGGTGTTTGTGTTTTTGAACAACAGCGACTCTAACGTGGGCGGTACGACAAGCTCGACAGTTGACGCGACATGCCTCGCCAAGCACCTCCGTCAGCTACTTCGCTCCGTCAACCCGTCCGTGGGCCCTGTAGGGAATGCAACGTCGACAGGCGGGACAACAACGCAGCCGCCGAATGCAACTCCGTCCACAGCAGGGCCCGTAGTCGTGGAGAGCACAACGACGGCAACGACAACTTCTGTAACGCCCGGCGACGATCGGGATGCTGATGGCGAGGGGCAGGCGTCTCCTCCGGCAAAGCGTCCCCGCACCTCGACGCAGAGCGGAGGCAGTCGCGACGATGAGGTGGTCATTGATTGAGTGGGGATGTGGGGCTCGTGAGGCATCGCGACAGCATCTTCTGGCTGTGTGCTACGCGGTCAGAAAAAGAGGAGGGCTCCGCACAGACTAACAACGCAGGGAGGAGAGGCGTGACGGCGAGCAAGGGGTGTTTTGCTCTGCTCTTCCGTTCTCTCGGAGTGTCAAGGTCGGAGGTGTGGACGCGGCAGAAATACGTGTCGGGCGGTAGAAAGAAGAAAAGGGATTGGAAAGAGCAGATTGAACCGGGTTGCATTGAGAGGAACCTCAGATGCTGTTTTGTTTTTTGTCAGTGGTCCCATGTACACCGTTTTCCCCCTAGCGCATCGATCGCGGTGTACACAGCGTCGAATCTGTTTCCTCGTTTCGTGTCCGACGCATTCACTTCGACTTCTCTCTTCGTGCCGTCTCGCTTTCCCTTTTCGCCTACTGCAAACTTCTCCACGTTTGAGATTTGTCTCGCACACGCACACACGCATTTCACAACTGGTGCCGAAGAGCACCGCAAACGTTTGGTGTAGCTTTCTTCGCCAATATACTGAACACGCTGTCGACGGAGAGAGAGAGAGAGCCCGCCCGCTTCCAGTGGCTCACGTCCTCTTCTCATTTTTTACTTGGATCCACAAACCTTTTTTATTGTTATTGCTGTTTTGGCCACTCAGACCGCGCCTCGGACTTTCATGCAAGAGAGCAATCAAACCATGACAGCTAGGAGTGCAAAAGAGCCGCCATTGCCGAGAGATCTGCAATCGCGCTTCGACGCGCTCGCATGTCGGCCGTGGGACCGCGATGACGATGACGCGTCCACGCACCTCACCCAGCTCCTCGCCGACTGGAAAGAGCTGGGCAACGCTTGCTACAACCACAGCTGCTTCCTTGCCGCCATCCGGTGCTACACAAAGCTCATGGCCCTCCCGGGCGGGGACACGGCAGCAATTCGCAGCAACCGCAGCGCTGCCTACCTGCAGTCATCCATGCACGCCGGCCCTGCATTGGCGCTGAAAGATGCAGAGGCCGCAGTGGAAATGGAGCCGAAGTGGTTCAAAGGACATCTACGTGTAGCGGATGCGCAGCGACGGCGGGGGGACGTCGTGGAGGCAGACGCGGCGTATCGGCGCACTCTCGCACTTCAGCCGACATGCGAAGGGGCACACCGCGGCCTGCGTGCATTAAAGGAGACGGTTCGACTAAGTGGCGCAGCACCAGGGACGCAAACAGATGCGACCACGTCCTCGTTTTCAACGGCCAGAGGCACGTCTTCGGCGTCAGAGCACACGACAGCCGGAGCAGCCCGCAGCACAGAGGCGCCGCCGATCACGCAGGAGCAACGACTGGAGAGGTGGAAGCGCGAGACGAGCGTGCGTGAGGATCGGACTGGGATGCGACCCCGGCCTGTCTCCTTAGCCGAGGCTGATCGCCAGAAAGGCGCGGCTATCAAGCAGACAATGCTGGAGAGGTTCCGTTCTAAGGTCGAGACTGACGAGACGTTCAGCAGCACCCTCCGAGAGCGCCGTGAGGAGGAGATGATGTTGGGCGACGGCGTGGACTACCGCGATGGCGACAAGTATCTCCGCGTGTATGCGCACTCCACCAACGGCATCGGGCTTGGCATATCGGCAGATGCGTACAAGGAGCACACGGGACAGGTAGACCACCGAACATGGTAAGGAAAGAAAACAAAGGAAAAACGGTGATTCTAGCTGTCCCTCTCCTTTCTCGGCCGAGGCGGAGAAGGAAGACGCAAACAAGCCTTTTTCGTTACTCCTTCACCGTGCTGAAAAAAGATAGGAAGTCTCGTAGAGGAGGTCTTTCGACGTCTTTTTGATTCTCCTTTGCTTTTTCTTTTGTTACTGTCTTTGCTTTCTTTATGAAAAGAAAAATGGAACTCTTTTTTTTTCTTCTCTGCTTCACCTACACTTATCTCTTCTCTCTCCGTTAATGTGCAGCTCACAAAATGAGACACACCAAGTAACCTTGAAAAAAGATTTTCCACGTGTTGAGTTTGTGGGAGAAAAAAATGACTCGAACGTGCGGCGACGATGACGCGAAGAGTGACGGTTGTGCCACTCGTTTTCACGCCGAAAAGAAAGGAGGATTAACGGGGTGACTCTTATGCATTCCCCCCCCTTCCAGCTGCATATATACATATATATATGAACCACCAGCTCGCTCTCACATGGATGCGCACACTCGTTCATTCGACGAGCTGAAAGCCCGTTGTGCGACTCCTTCGGCACGCAGCCACTTTCTGCCTTCCCATCCTTTGCCTCGAATTCATTGGTGCTGTTCCCTCTCAGTTCTGCACATTGAAAACAAAAAAAAACTTGTGGCTTACGCATCACAGTGGCAATACGCAAGCAGGAGACCCAAGCTTCTTCAACTACACATGAGGATCGTTTTGATTACTTGAAAGAGACAAATACGCAGCACCCTTCATCAACACTGCTTTAACTGTATCCCACTATAAAAAACACAACAGTAAAAAGAAAAGAAAATGAACATTCAATCTTTTCTCTTCCTTTGCACCTCCCAGTCGCCGGCACGACCACTTCCTCCCCCCCTTTTTTTAACGTAGGCCGTATTCTTCACTCCGTGCTAGTACGCTTCACTAGTTAGGAACAACACAGAGAAGCGATATTCACGGGAAGTGACGGGACGTATGACAGCTCAAGCGAATGCCGCGGAGAAATAACTGCGAATACGGTCTGTCGTCTTTCTTGTTCCTGTAAGGATTATTAAAACGAATTCTTTTCGTCGCAGTGCGTGAAACCGCAGTAAGAAAAAGAAGTTGGGTTTTTTTTTTTACTCCGTGACGAGCAGGGAGGAACCCAAAGAAGAAGTAATTGAAAAGGACGCGCCGTTTCCCCCCTTTCTGAAAGGTTTTTTTTTGCCTTTTTTCAGTTTGCGATCGCCGCAAACCCTCTTTTGTATATATAGTTATATGTGTGGGCTCTTCCTTATACATACATATAAATAAATATCGCAGACTGGCATTATTTCCTCTGTTTTCTGCTTCGGCCTCATTCATTCTTGTATTTCTGTACTTAAAAATACATTTATTATTACGCCTTTTTTTGGCGGGGAAACTTCTCGTTTGCACATCGACTATAATTCCCCGCAACTGCGTGATAGTTAAAAGAAAAAGGGCGGCAATTTTTGTTATTTCTTCGTCTACTTGTTTGTTTCTGTTTCTTTTAAATTATTTCGTTGTACGTAAGGACAATTGTAGACGCCTGTCTCTCTCTCTCTCTCTTTGTTACTTCTTTCTTCTGGTTTTTCTCAACGTAGTTTCTCCACCTCTATTACTTATCGTTTACTTACTTTCTTTTTAAAGAGTTCTTTCTTTTTCTTTTGTTCTTCACCTTTTTAACCTGGGGTGTGCGTGTGCACCTGAGATGTAACGTGACAAGCTGCCCGATTTACTCGCAACGATAGAGAGCTGTCTTTTTTTTTTTGTCTCTCTCCTTCTCTCCATTTCTTTCTGTTGATCTTAAAGCGGAAGTAAAGGAACGCACCGTCAAGGAGCCCAGACAACTTGTGTGCCGCTTCTGTTCTCAACCCGCGTGCGTCCCAAGTGCATTCGATTAAAACTCGGTTTGTTCAATTCTCAGCGGTGCTTTTTATTGTTGTTGGTTCTAAACCCTTTTTTCGCCTCCTCTCTACTCCTCTCGGTGTGCGTGTTTGTTTGTTTTCGTTTTGTGTCTTTGCCGCTTCTTTATTGTGTTTCAGTTGGATTTTCTATCAGTCTTCTTTCCGTTTTCGTTTTTTTTCTTTCTCTCTGCGCGAGAGTACCCGTTGCGTTTTTCAACGTGCTTCGCCGGTCTCTGCTCTTCCGTTCTCGGCGTTGTACAAACATTCTCGCATTGGCCATCGTGTTGACGTGTGGCAGTGCAAAGCTGACGAACGAGCAATAACACCCGATAAGGTTTTCTTCTTTTCTCTTTTCAAGTTTCTCTCCTCGAACCTTTTCTTTGTTTTTTTTTTGTTACGGGCGTTGTCTTCTTTCATCATAAAAACCTTTTTTCTCTTCTTCACTCTCATTAAGTTTCTGGAAAGCTGGAACAAGGCTGCATCGGCGCGGGAAGCCAAGTGACCTCCCCCCCTTTTACACACACACACACACACGATGAGCACCATCTGTGGCAGAGTTACAGCTTCAACCGCAATGCAATTTCATCGACGACGAAAACCTCCGCAGCAGCGTCTGCGCCTCGCGAACTCTTCCAAGCTGAGTTCGGTCGCCTTCACCTCTGTCAGCCGCAAGGCTGTCCGCCTGTCTCTCGAGACGGACAGCACAGGCACGAGTGGTCGCCGTCACGAGGAAAAGGAGGAGCCCCTGACTTCACAAACCGCGTCGAAGGCGCCACCACTACCTCCGCCACACCACGGCACCGCTGGCGGTCAGAGCGGCAGCAGCGATGCGAAGAAGTTGCTTTCAGCAACGAAAGACGCGGTCGCACTCGCCACACAGAAAGGTCATGTTGCGCAAACATCGAAGAGAGGCGGGCGAGACGGAACTCAACGTGCGACACCTTCGATAACTGCCAAAGAGAAGCCGCATCGCAGGCCTGCCGTGCGACGAAGCCCCGTTGAAAGTACGGCCAAGTCGACCAGCCCTCCCAGAATGAGTTCAATGGCTGCGGCAGTGGTGTCCACCGAAGAGAACCGTAGCTTTCTCAGTCCCGCGTACGCAGAGGATTTGTCTTTTTCTTCGTCCATTTGCAACGACAGTGTGGGGGAGGAGCGGGCCAGCACATCGCACCGTGACGCTGACGCCACAGCCTGCGTGCGTGCACCCTTCCCGGCATGTCCTCCTCTCACCACGGACGAGCGCCACGCTGTGACCCGCGCCTTTCAAACCTATCAAGGAAGCACAGCAGCGGCGTTGGCAGAAGGGGGTGTCGTACGTCTACTGCGCAAGCTGTACGAGACGGCGCACCACAACGAGAATCAGACGACGTCTGCTGCGACCGGCCCGTCGCCGTCGGCGGCGGAGCTGCTGCGCCAGGCGGAGAGGTGTTTTGGAACCGCCCGCTTTCATGAAGTGATGAACTCGGCCGCCAGTGGCGCGAGGACACTCACCGGCGACTCAGCGGCTGTGCGTGCGTCTTTTACCTTGGATGACGCGTTGCTTTTCGCCGGCGTGCTCAAGTCGGAAAGGACTTCGCACTCAGTCAAAGAATGGAAGCTGAGCAACAGCCTTCAACGAAGCATGGAAAGCCCGGCGGCCACCAGGATTGGTGGTACGGGCGATGACGCGGAAAAAACCGGGAGCGGTGTATTCACACCGAGTGCGACCGCCCCGCGGCCTGCAACGCCTACCTCCGCCATGGAGCATCCGACATCGCCCCACGCAGCCAGGTATCTCATGCACACAAAAACATCGTTTTCCAGCGTTCTCACCGCCTCTCCGTTGACTTTTCTTCCTTCGGCAGTGGCGCTTCACAAACCTGACGTTCGTTCTCCAGACGCTGCGACGAGGCGGGGTGCCGCGCCGGGATCGACGTCGGCACCTCCGAGTGGTGAAGCGAACTGCCCTGACCCAAGCTCTCCTTCTTTCCCCTTAGCCGGCGCCGCAGGTGGATACAGCGCAACGCCGCCTGCGCCAAGCAGGGGCCGTGCGGACAGTGTGTTGTGCGGGGATGTGGCGCTGTGGTCCTACGTGATACGCAGGGCGTTTGCAGAGCTCGCCGAGGGCCGCCAAGGCGCGCACCGCCGCGTCAGCTTCGAGCGACTGAGCGAGGCGCTGCAGCTGTTTGAGCTGCGCCTGAACCTGGCTACCGTGTTATGCGTGTGTGACGGTGTGCACGTGGATGAGGACGGCAACATCAAAGGGGAGCAGATCGACTTGGCCACCTTTGAGAAGATCATGGAGGCTGGCCTGCAGCACCCGCTTGATGGTGGCCACATCGCAGACAAGAGGAAAGTGTATATGCAAAACACCGGTGGCACCGCTGACACAGAAAAAGACGCCGTACCCGTTATGTTTCATCTTGTTCTGCTGACGGATATTCCCTCGGGGGTGTACGCAGCTGGTGGTACGTCGGTCTCCACCAAAAGTGGCGAAGGCGGACACGTTGGAGGGGCAACGACCTTCCCTGCATCTCAACAACGCAGCAGCGCCATCGGCGGTGATGTGCCACCCCGCGACAGTCTTCCGCAGCCCACGTCGGGGCTGGCAGTCGGTGTCGCCCCGTACGTCTCCGTCAGCCACAGCCGCAGCACCTCCTCGCTCGCCGCTAGTGTGGCAAGTCTCACGCGGTCCTTCTCCGACACGGACGACGCGTACCCCGTCGCCGTTACACAGGACTCGGCTATCGCGGCGCTTTGCCGCGAGATACGATGGCGCTTACGCACCGCCGCGCACCACAGCGCCAACGACAACGCTGAAAGTAAAGCTCGCGAGACGGTATCGGCGTCGGGTGAGGAGAAGGCCAGGCACGGCGACGTGCCGTCGCCTCCTCTACCACCGCCGCCGCCGCCTCCTTTTCCTTCCACCACCGCTGCCGCCTGTCCTCGCTCTTCTCCCTCTGCGTGGGCCTCCATAAGCACGTCCGCAACGGCGTCGATACCCTCTTCCGTGTATGTCCCACCTCTTCCCGTTCACCGACGCCCACCAGGAAAGGTGCCGACCGAGCTGCTCAGCATTTCTTCGTCTTCGGCTTCTCACACAGGCGTCAAAGCAAACTCGTCTCCCAACAGACAGAAGAGTCAGGAAGCGAGCCGGCTGCGGCCCCTCTCACCTGCTAAGCGGCTGCCTTCGAATTCGCAGGCACAGTCACAGCCCCGCTACCGCCACCACTCCAAGCTCCAGCAACCGTCCCCACTCTCCACGCGGCATCCCATGCTGCCCCATCAGGACTTGCAGCGGTGGCCGCGCAAGATAGCGTCACCACCCACGGTAACACCGTGGACGACTCCCCATCCTTACGGTCCTGCTGTCACCACAGCCACGAGCACCTCAGTTTCCCCCACAACCCAAGACAGCGGAGAAGACGCACCGCACCATCGCAGCAGTAGCCGCAAACGCAACAGCAATAGCCATAGTAGCGGTACCCTGAGTAACACGGTTGGTGGGGATTCTTCGACGGACCTTCGTTCCCCGCTCAGCCCACACGTGCCGCGCTATTCAACGCTGTCCTTCAGCCGTACCGCGAAGGCGGTTGCACACCACCCAAGCCGCCGCACCCTGCGTGCAGCCGCTGCGGCCAACGGGCCGGTGCCCCTCCACTCTTCCTCGCCCTCTCTCGAACCCAGCTCCTCCCCCACCACCGCCAGCCCGGCACGTCTGCCGCGGAGTCGACAGCCGCGATGGGAGCAGATATCAGCACTCTCGCCGTACTACGTTCCGCGCGAAAGGTCTCCGCCATCGAGGTGCGCCGTTAGGAACAGCCCAGGCATGAGTGCACAGCTGGCGGAGGCGAGCCATGTGCCCGAGCGACAGCCGCGACTTGCAAATGAGGATTTCCTCCGCGGCCCGGCCCACCCGCCGCCGCCGCGGCAGACGCTGCCGCCTCACCGCCCGCCCTCGGCGTCGCTGTCGGAGCTTAGCAGTCCATCGTTCAGCGCACCCTCGCTAGAGGCGGTGGCGGCGACGGCACCGACTACGAACCCCATAGTCTTCACGGTTCCTCACTCGACGGTGCGACCCACACGGCCATCCGCCGCCGCCGCTGCAGCAGCAACAGCGGCAGGTGCTGCATCGCTTCCTTGGTCGTCGCCTCGGCCGCTGCAGAATCCGGTGCCGGGCGGCACGGCGCAGCAGCGTTGGCTCTCACCACCACCACCACCACCACCGTCGCACGCCCAGCAGCGACCTAGGAGGCAGCGGCACAACATGTTTCGCGATCACCAGAGCCGCGAGGACGGACATCTCCAGCTGCAAGCAGACTCATGCCAAGCGGCTGACGTCACCGCACTGGCACAGAGCAGCGTGCCACTGTCGTCTCATCTGGTCTCCAACGCTGCCAACAGCGCTGCTCCCTCTGGCGATTCTCCTCCTCTCCTTTCTCCGCAACAGCAGCGTCGCCAGTGGGTCCTTTCTGAGCTGGCGGGCCTGTACGTGCAGCACAAAAGCCTCACCCAGCATCTCGCTGCGCTCTCTACCGTCACTTCAGCCTTTCCTCCGTCGTATATGCTGATGCTGCAGCTGCCCTTATCCGCACTCGGCGCATCACCGAGCCTCTTCCGTCGACAGGCACACCAGCATGAGGTGCTAGAATGCGAGGCCGCGCTGAACGACGTCTCGCGACTGATCCATCACTACTTGGCGGAGCTGGCACTTGGCTGCTTCCTCGCCGACGACACGAGCACGAAGCCGAGGACGAGTCAGCGCCGCGCGCGTCAGTCGACCGCCTCGTACGGGGGGCCGCGGGGGAGAGCGGCGGGTGGGCAAGAAGCGTGGGAGAGGGAGGGCTACCTTGCCTGCGCCGTCGCCGAGGCGTATCAAGCCGCCTCCACAGCGGTGGAGCAGACCGTCTGCCGACTCACCAGTCCACTTTTGTGCAGGTCCGACATCCCATCGCAGCCGCATGAGCGCAACGCTGCCTTAGCAGTGGAGGAGGCGAGAAAGACGGAGAAGGCGCTGCATGCGTGTGCGGGCTCGTCGCCAATCAAGCACACCGCCACGGCCCTACCGTCTCTGGATAGCAACCGCCCGTTGAGTCCCAAATGCATCATGGAAAATGCAGCCAACAGACAACTGGGCGGCAGCAACAGCGGCAGTGCCGGCGGTGCGGGGGAGGGCGGACGCCCCGCACACGTGCGGTTAGCGTCACTGCGCGACAGCAGCATCTTTTCTGGGCCCCTCGACTGTGGCCAGCAGTCGATTGAAAACAGCAAAATGGACTCTAACTACAGTACCTCGTCTCCGTCACCGCACATCATGCGGGCGTCCACGGTGCCACCCGGTGCGGACTCCGTGAACAGCCGGTTGTCGCAGCGACCGCCGTTGCCGGCAACCCTTATTTTGAACGACAGCGGCAGCACGCACACCGGTCCGTTAGAGCCGCTCACCGTGTCTGTGCTGCACCCTGCAGAGCAAAGCACCTACGCAGCGGACTCGCCAAAGCTGTTCACCGCGCTGGATGAATTCGCAGAAACGATAGAGCGACCGTCGCGTAGCTCGTCGGCAGACGACGGCGCCGAAAGTGCAACGAGCTGCGCCTTGCCACCAAAAGGCAGCACTTTCTGCACCAACAACGTCGCCTCGGGCGCTCACAACGCAGCCGCCCAAGCAACAGCAGAAACGAGTGCGCAGCATGGGTCACAGACCAAGGAGCACAAGAGTACGCCGACGACGCTATCCAAAACGTCCATTAACCCCTCCCTCGCTCTTCCACCGCTGCGGACGTCGCCTTACAGCCCCATCATGAAGTGGCCGCACGACAGCCACTCCCCCCTTTCGGGCCCCACGAACCGGAAGTCGTTCTCGTCGACTGTTGTGGCGGCCGCGGCCGCTGCGGTGGGGCTGCACGGGTCTGCTGCGACCCCCACAGCCACGGCCACTCTCTCTGGACAGGGCCCGAACACGACCGCCGCCGCAATGGAGGCGGCGGAGGGAATGTATGACGACGACAGCCCATCCCCGAGGGCCAACATCTATCTGGAGTGGGCGGTGACGCAGCTAGAGCAGCGCCAGCGGCTGCGGCAACAACAGCAGCGAGACAGCGGGGTCGGCAATGAGGACCACGACGACTACCCCGCTTACGCCAGCCCCGCCAGCCCCGCCAACAGCTTTGGCGCACGAGGGAAGACGACGTTAATGATTCCGCACTTGGCCGACAACGTCAGCGGAAACAACGGGCACGCTCACTCGACCAGTCCTGCCTCCCCGTTCATGACCCCCATGAACGGCTCCTGGACGGCGCCGCGGTTCTTCTGCAGCAACACAGCGGGCACCCGCCCACCGACGGGCGCCAACCGCAGCACGGCAGGCAGCGGCATGGCGTTGCGAAACTCGCTGAGCGCTTCGAAGCGCGGCAGCGTCGCCAGCGAAGCCGGTCTGGCGGGCACTCTCATGGAGCGCGAGAGCCACTCCTGGCCGTCGCCGCGCATCGCCGAAAACGACACGCTCCGCAGCGATGACCGCCCATCGAATGAACCGGGCAGCATGACGCTGCTGGCGGACGAGTCGCCGCTCCGCGGCGCATCTGCGCGCCGGAGCATCGCCGGGACCGAAAATTCGCTCAGCCACATCGGCCTCGCGACGACGGATCACCTGGGGAACACCTCGTTCGAGAGCACGTCGGTTTCGCAGGTGTCCGGCATAAGTGCGCCGCTGGAATTCTTTGGCAGCGCGACGTGGAGCACGGTGGTGCAGAGTCGCACGGCAGGGCAGGTGCCGCGGTCGGGGCACAGCTCGACAAGTTACCGCATGACGCGCTCGACTGCACGGATACACGGCGGGTCGGACAATCAGCGCTCTCACAGCCTCTTTGAGAAGACGGCGTCGTCAACGATGCCCGCTGGATTTTCAGGGTCCATTTTTCCTCAACGCGACGCCGACGGAAACGTGATGCACGACGGCAATTAGTGGATCCAAAGCGTGCCCGAGTCGCGAGCGAACGAGAGAGGTGCTAAGTAGGGTTTAAAAAAGAAGAAAAGGAAAATTGAAAAGGATGAGAAGCAGTAGTAGCTGATGGTAACTGACTCGTGATGTTTTACGGACGCATCGGTACGACTCGTTCTTTCTGGCCGGGTGGAGAGAGGAAACGCGCAAATAGACGGAGAAGTCGTGGACCGGTTTACGCACGACGAATTGTTTGCGTGGGATTCCCTGTGGTGTGCAAGGTGTGACAGCTTTTGCATAAGTGTGCGATTGAAGAGAAGAATTTGGGCGTTCAAACTGCCTTGAATACCCCTTGTTTTCTTGATGTCTTTCTTTTTTTATTTTATAGGCGGCGATCTCCTGTACTTTTTTTTCCTCGTAACGATTCGCATTTTGTTCTACTCTTCACGGAGGTGCCTCGCGCCTAAGTCTACGTTCAATAAGCTTTTGTTTTCCTTCTGTAGCCACGCAAGGTCACGCGTTTCTTTTCTTTTTACCTCTCCCCCACTAGGCGACATTTACCTGCAGCGTCTCGCGCTGCCATCTTTTTTTTTTCTCTAAAGATAATCTTGTTGTTATTCTGTGAAGAAGGACAAGGGAGCGAAGCAATTTGCGAAAAGGTTTGTTGCGGAGACAGCCGTAAGGTTTACTTTTCACCAACGTGCGCTGCGCAAGCTCAGCTCGTACGTGCGTAAACCAGAAATCTGCGCGCAGATGGAATCTTGACGCACGTCGTTGGGGCAGTCTTTCAGTTTGTTGTTTTCGTTTTTTCTTTCCTATTTTCTTCGCCAGAGTTCTACGGCGCTTCTGCTTCTTTGTTAAAACGTTGAGCCCCAGTTAGTTGGCGCGTTTTTTTTTATTTGTTCTTTGAGTGTATGTTCCTTGCTATTATTATTATTACTATCTACGTGTTGCTGTTGCCACTAATTTCCTTTTGTTTTCTCTTTCTTCTTCCTTCCTTTTGTTCTTTCTTTCTGGGTGTGCTCGCCCAAGATGAGAAGTTATATGCTCTGCATTCTTTGGCCTTTTCCACTCGTCACAAGATGCCACACATGGCTTTCGACGTGTTGGAGCATTAGCCCCGTGGACTCCCCAGAAGCTACCTTTTTTTTCGTTGGAAACTTTGGAAAACCGTTTAGTTTTTTATTATTGGTATTTTACAGAAGAGGATACCGACAAACTTCATTGCGATATCTTTCCTTGATAGTTCATCGACGTTCTCTTCACAAGGTAATATATGTAACGCTCTTCTGCGAAAAGCAGTGTGGATGACACGTAGAATGAAAAGTATAACTTGAGCGTTCCTATATATGTGCTTTAGAGCGGGGAGAAAAGTGCAAGAACAGGGAGGCAGTTTGTCGCACCAACGAAAGTCTCTCTCCATCAAAAAAAAAAAGGAAAGAAGAAGAAGAGGTAGGGACAAGTTTGTCTCCCTTGCGCCACGCACGCACTTCCTTTGGTGGCTCGCCGCGCCAGTCTCAAGCCTCAACGATTTCTCTTTTCTTTTTGCCTCCAGTTTCTTCAAACTTCATATGTTACCTCTTCGCGTCTTTCACGCATTTGCATTCGTCCTCTGTGCTTCTCGTATGGCATCTTCTTCTCTTCTCTTCTCTTCATCTTTAATCGTTCTCGTTCCTCAAGCTTTCGCCAGCTACAGGTATAGACAGCGCTGCAGGTATTGCTGGCAGGGTTGGTGACTGTATGTTGCTAGCCATAACAACTCTTTTTTTCTTCTTTTCTCATCACTTCCTTTCAAACAAGCGTCTAAAGCAAAAGAATTAGCGTTGTAGGAAAGAACTCACCTCCAAAGGTGTTTGTAATTGAGCTCCATTGAGAGCACGGTGCGTGGTCCCAGCATTCTGCGGTGCTTCCTATTGAAAGCTGTGTGGTCATTATACAACACCAACCGCGCTCCGGCACGGCTTTCTTTTTGTCGCTTACCTTATTTTTCTTCACTTTTTTGATGGCCGCAGTAGGTCCTTTTGGCTCTCCGTTACCACCGATTACTTCTGTTTTGTTTTCTCTTGTTTCATCGTACGTCGTTTTTTTCTCCTGCTTTGTGGAGGTTGTCCGACGCACATCTTCTGCTGTTCCTTCTTGTTATTGTTATTAGTCATTCCTCATCATGGCGCTCTCCTCATGGGTGGACTGTCTCGTGTCGATTCGCTTCGATCTTGATATCGGCCCCAAGATCGAATGCATCACCCCACCCAACGCGATCACCGAGGAGGGCAAGTCAAAGCTCCTGCGTTGTGCGTTTCCCGACTGCAACCCGGACTGCGGTTACAACTTCATCTTCTACTTCACCATGGCAGACTGCACGACGGCGGCAGCGGAGAGCTTCTCGCAGACAGTGGCGCCGCCCACCACTGGCAACACGGTGCCGGAGCTGTACGGCGCGGCCTTCTACCGCCAAAAGCACGATCTGAATGTCCCGCGCCACTACGTGCAGCAAGTGGTCGTGCTGCTCTCCCACCTGCCCTACTACAACGTGCACGAACTAGTTCTTCGCGTGGTGGCGCCGCGCTTTTGTCAGTGCTGCACGCTCTCACCGGACACTGAAAAGGTGCCCGTGTCGAGCGCTATGAGCCCCTTCCCGGAGGCCTACTTCGAAGTGGATCAATCCTACTCACCTGAGCACTACTCGCAGGAGGACGTGCTGCGCGACGCGATGCAGGAGCTGGCGCAGTGGCCCTCGCCGCACCCGCAGGTGCGCTACTCCGTCAATCTTCTCCAGCAGGCGTTAGTCTTTTTAACACCGGCGCACTCCCTGCGACAGTCGATTCGCGCCACACGCAGCAGCTGTGCTGCCGTGCGCACGTGCATGAAGGTGGATGAGCGGGTGGAGCTGGTGGAGGTGGCCCGCGGCAACGCCCGATACCGCGGCAGCTCGTTCGGCAACGACGTTCTGCCCCTCTTCAGTCTCCTCGGTGAGCAGCTTCACCACCTCACCTACGTCTGGGAGCTGCTGCTGCGGCACGAGCCGCTCCTCATACTAAGCAACACGCCCTGCGTCGCCTCTGCTACTGCCTTCAGTGTTGCGTCGTTGATTCTGCCAATTCAGTTCAACGGCACGCTGCGTTCGTACTTCACGGTGCAGAACGAAGACTTCCCACGTCTGAGTCGCATGGGCAAGGCCCTGCCCTTCCCGACGAACGAGGCGTTGATTGTCGCCGGCACGAACCCTTTTCTGCTCCGCAGCTTCAGTGGGTGGCCGAGCCTGCTGGTCGTGATGGACCGCAATACCGCAAACGTGGTGAATGGGTCTGTCGCGTCTCCTACCTCGTCGACGGCGGCGTCGACGGTGCGGGAGAACCGTTCTGGTGGGGGTGGGGGTGGTCCGGCGTGGCACCGCCAAGGCGCTCCTGTTCCCCCCTCCTCTTCCTTTCTACCGTTCGTCACCACGCCGACGCCGCAGACGCACAATAGCCCCACCGGCCTGCATGCCCCATCCACGCCGCCCATGCATGGCCACCATAACAGCAGCTTTCCCGTGTCACCGTTGCCGGTGAATGGCGAGGCGGCTTTTGATTCGTGTTCGCTGTTAGACAGCTACGCCAGCGCAGGCGGCGGCGGCGTCGACAATAACGGCAGCAGCACCACGACGGTGGCCTCGCCCCTTCACGCCGACCACCACCTTCACACCCTCACCACAACGACAGGGCCCTCCAGCACTGCCAGCGGCGTCTCCCTCTCCGGCCTCGTCCACGTCCCCACCAGTAAAGCGATGAACGGAGCGGCGGGCACGGCATCGGCGACCACGTCCCCCACACCGGAGCCGGCGGCGGCCTACCAGGCAGACCCGCACGCCACGTACGCGCTGGAGTCTTCCTCCGACGACGTGGAGGCGGCGCCGTTGCTGCGCTCGTCTACGCCGGCGTCTCGCCCGTCCTCCTCCGCTGCCTCTGCGGCCGTGGGGAGAATTACGTCGACGGTGAGTGACACGGATGAACAGGCCAACGGCAAAGCTGAGGGGGCGACGGCGGCGGTGGCGGGCGTGCACATGCGGGCGGACTCCACGAACTCTACCGCCACAGGCGGCAGCACCGCACCGGTGCCACTGAGCACGGGCAGCCGCCGACAGGAAGCTGAGGGGCGGAGCAGCGGCGCCTCCTCGGCCTCGCCGGCCCCCATCACGTTGCCGGCGCTCTCCGCCTCGACCGTCACCCTCTTCACCACGGACAACTACAAAAACACCGTCGACGCGGTGCACGCCGCGGATTACCGCAAGCGTGGAGGCGGGCACCAGGAGATGTCGCGGACAAACCTCCAGCAGCGCCTGCATAACTACTTCGACTCGTCCGTGCACTTCTTGCTGAACCACGCCGAGCAGTCCAATATGCTGCTGAAGCGGCTGGAGATGGTGTCCTTGCTCGACGCCGACGCGCAGCGGACGTCTGTCACGCTGAGCCTCAACCAGTGGCAAGGGAGCCCGACAGCGGTGCTGTCACCGTGGCGTCGTAGCTGTAGCGACGGCGCCACTTTGCCCCTTCCACCCGGTCCTTCAACTGGCACCGCTGCGAGTCCTAGCGGCGCTGCGCATTTCGCCAAGCCGGCTTCTTTTCAGAAGCACGCGGACCCGACCGCAGCGGAGCACGGCATCACCTCGTGTTCGCATTTCTCCGTGGCGGACGACATCCTGCGCAAGTTCTTCACCTCCCTCACGACGGAGTTCCTCACGCCGGTCACCGCCTGGTTCCACGCGGTCACGGCTCCGTACACCGCCTTCCACCTGTGCGATCGTGCCTTGTGCGACAGCCTCCTTTCCCCGGCTAGGTTCCTCAGCGATTTTGCGCTGCGGCACCGCGAGACGGCACCGCTGATGTGGACGCAGCTACACTCCTACAAGGCCTACAAGGTTGTCTACGAGCGCTTCGCCCACGGGTGTCTGTTTAAAGCCTACGTCTGCCAGCTGATCGAGGAAGAGCTGCGGCGGCAGCTGGATGGGTTTCAGATCGAGGAATGGGTGCTGCGCGTGCCGTCGGAGGCCGAGCGAATCGATCTGCTGATCAACCTTCTTAGCACAATTCAGCGAGAGCTGAACGAGACGCTGGACCCGGACGTGCTCTTCGTGACCTCCGCGACCTCCGTCATGGCGAGTATGGCGATTGGACTTCGCGAGCCGCACAGGGAGCAGTTTATGCTGAAGATCGGTGAGCTGAAACTGTGAGAGACACTGGTGGTCATGCGGCTGTCGTGTGGCATGTGGGTGAGCTGTGGCGAGGCCCGGTTTCGGCTTCACCTCGACGATTTCTCATACGTGGCTGTCAAGCCTAGAAAAGGAAGAGCGATATGTAAAATGCAGTGCACAACGAGCACCGAAGAGTGCGTTGCACATTTTTTTCCCCTCCTCACGTGAACACGGGCGCGGAGATGATAAATGTTTTTCGCGCTTCTCCTATGTGTTCGTCGCCGTCCCCTTTGCGTCTGCTTACACCCACGCTGCATACCAACAACGAAGAAAAAAAGAAGAACTCGATATATTTTTAAGCAAAGGAAGTCTTGCGCCGTGCAATCTTTGAAAGCACGCAGGACAGAAGGAACGATAGAGGATGCGGCAGCTCTCCGCTGCTCGTGGGCTCCCGCGCTCCAGAGTTGGTGAGCTCTGAAGCGCCATTTTTGTATCTTCATAAAGCGTCGTTTGGTGCACTACGAAGCAGAGCGGGGAAATCAAAAGACCCTTCTGCGCGTTATCTGGTTCGGTTCTTCTGTCTGTTGTGGTGTGGATGGTGATGCGCGTAGGATTTGCCCCGATAGCGCCTTTTGATCCTTGTCGCGAGCTCCTTTCCCAATGCCCTCCTTTCTCTCTCTCTCTCTGCGCCATCTGCGAGGTGTACCTCGCCAACGGAGAAGGTAACGTGCAATCCACTGCAACATTATCTCTTCTAAGGTCGCATCGCTGTGAAAGCATATATATATATATATATATATATAAAGAGACTTATAGAAGACAGGGAAACACAACGTTTACTGAAAAGGACGTTTCTCTTTTTGCCTATGTGTGTGTGTGTCACATCGATGTCATGATAAGTAAAGCAAAACACCACAATCGCACCCGCGTATTTGTATACTTTTGAGAAGAACACCAGTCGTCTTACCCTGCTGTAGCGAAAGGTGAAGTGCACTTGTACTAAAGCATAAAAGAGGGGAACAGGGACGCCGCGAAGGCCACGCCAGTAACAATAACACCACCGATTCGTGCTCTTCCAGAACCATGCTCACGGATGAGGAGCGGGCAATCCTGCTCAAGTACTACTCCACAGTGAAATTGAATGAGGTGCAGAAGGATCAGCTAGCACGGACCTACTGGGCCGCCACAAGGGAGGAACGCGACGAGATCGCGAAGGTGTATGTGCACACGTTTGTTGACCCCACCTTCATTCAACGCCTCATGTTTTTCCACGACAACCAACACTCTCCGACGACCGGTGATCCGACTTCTCCGGCGAGCGAGAACGGCGGTGGTGGCAGCCCTGCAGGTTCTGCTGCTGTGGGTCCGCACACGCTAAACGGGATTGATGGAAGCTCGCCTTCCATGGACAGCCCCACGTCGTCTACGGCTGCCAGTCCCACCGGCAGCAGCAACTTCTTTAGCCCTACTTCGTCTTCTCACCACCTGCCACGTCGCACGCACGCCCAGCGGCTGCTTCGCTCGTCCATTCAAGATCATTTTCCCAAACTCACCGGCGAGGGCCCCTACGCGTTACTTTTTGGCTGCGTGCAGTCGGAACAGGAACGCGCGGAGGTGATTGAGCTCTACGCTTCACAGTTTTTGCATCCCGACCCACCGGAGTTGCACCGCATTGTCGCACTGCCCAACTCCTTCTCCACCCGCACACGCAAGCGCATTAGCGGGTCCTATTCGTGGTACCTGCGCTGCCTCGCCACGCAGGAGATTGTGTGTGCGGTGACCGTGACGGTGCATCAGCAGGAAACGATCCGCTTTGCGGAGATGCCGCTCTTTGCCACCGGTGTGGGCTACAAAAAGAACGGGCTTGGTCGGCTGCTGAATGCCGCACTGATTGCCTGGTGCAGTAGGGTGGGACTTGAGTTTGTGATGATCTCTGCCGATGTGCAGGCCATTCCTTTCTGGCGTCACGTCGGCTACCGTCTCATGCACCGTAGCGAGCGGAAGCGCATGGACTTTTTCTACCAGCACGACTGCTGCAAGTTTAAAGACGCGGAGACGATGATTGGGTACTGCAGTGCAACTGTCGGTGGTGGCGACGGCGGTGGCGCCGGACGACGGCGTGTGGGCAGCGGCGGCAGCGCAGGGGCGGTGGATGTGTTGCACCTGTCTGTCCCGGAGGTGCTCGCGCAGATGCCGCGCTTTGTGCTGGAGGGATCGTCCTATCTTCCAACGGACTGATGTCGTGTAGTAGGGTGAGAAACGAGATCAAACAGAGGAAAGGTAAAGCGCTATAATAATCCTCTTTTTTTTTCTGATACGTTGACCTCGCTGCTGTTGCCACCGTTGCTGTTGTTGACCACAATTCACTTCGTATTCCGCTTACTATTGAAAGTTCACACATGTGTATAATGCGACGCGTAACAGCGCATGCTTCGAGGTAAAACCTCTCGTTATGGACTTCCAGGCTACTTTCTTTTCTTCCAAATCAGTCGAAGGCCCTTCCTTGTCTCCGTCAAACGAGCTCTTCTGCATCCTGCTAGCCTTGAGCGTCGCTGCTCTCCATGACCCTTAGTTTATTTTTGTCTGTCACCCTCTCCCGCTCCCCTCTTCTTTCCGCTCCAAATTTGCGGTACCGTGCGTTCTGCGACAATTGATTCATTCGCCAAGCCATCGCTCGACCAACGAACGAGTAAATAGTGGTACTTTTTTTTGTTGTTGCTGTTGTTTAACAGGAATTGTCAGAGCCGCGACCGCACACACACGCACACACACAGCGCATCTCCGGACGAGAAGGCCCGTCACGTTGACCTTTTTTGTGTTCAAGAGAAACCTCGTTTGTTTCACGGACCTCTCTCTCTGTGGGTGGAAGGGCACCGCGCTTTACGACGCATAAGGGGCTCACACACGAGCAAAACCAAGCAAACAACAACAACAAAAAACACCGTAGCGAATCAACACTCATAGCAGCGAGGACACCGTCTCGCCAATTACGTCATTAAACCGCAACCAAAGGAAAGGATACGCGTGGTAACGCTGCACCTTGTATCTTCTTTCACCCCCTCTTTCTTTCTACATTGTTATTCGTTTGAGCTTTGCATCACATTCCCATCTGTCTGCTGTTTAGTGTGGTCTTGCGTCGCATCTGCCGTAATTGTTTCCTTGGATCTCACGCAGTTCCAGTCGCAGAGTGCTCTCGCGTAACACTATCTTCCTCTTTTCTTGTTTTGTAATCATAAGTCTCTTTTGCTCGTGAGAGCTGTTGCCTGCGCTTTTCCACGTTTTGTTGTTGTCTATTTATTTATCTATACTACGAGCCGCGTCTTTCTTGGTGATTTGCTGAGAGGAGATTAGTGCCTTTTATTACCGAGTCTTCTCTTTCCCACGCACACACGGGTGCTTGATCAAAGCGCCGCGTGTGGCTCTGCTGCTTTCCAGAACTTCTACCAATTTGCTGTTGTTGAAACCGCTGTCTTGTGTTTGGTGGACCCCTCTTTTTCTTTTGTTCTCTCTCTCTTCACCTTCAAGATGAACGCGATGAACGACACGGAGATTGTGCAGTATGTGCTGCGCAACAAGAGTAACTTCTACAAGATCCTCATGGTGGAGCAGTTGGCCACGAGCGATCAGATCAAGATTGCCTACAAAAAGATGGCCCTCAAGTGCCACCCCGACAAGAACAAACACCCACAGGCTGCCGAGGCATTCAAGCTGGTGGGGTCTGCCAACGCGACGCTGTCGGATGCGACAAAGCGACGCATTTATGATCGCCACGGCGAGGCCGGCGTGCAGCGGCACGAGAGCGGCGGCGGGCGTCGTCCCGCGAACGGCGCGGCGGGTGGGCCGTACCGTCGTCGCCCTCCAGGTCAGCGCGACTTCTTTGAGGAGTTCTTCTTCGGCCCCGCGCAGGCACGCGCAGGTCCACCCGGCCACAACGGGAACTACTACCAGGCCGATATCAACGTCAACCCTCATATGTTGCTGTTGATTCCTATTATTCTGTTTGTCATCATGGCGATGCTGCTCAGCAGCACCTTTACGGATACCGACGCGTCCAGCGCGATGTTCGGCGCCAGCGGCGCCGGTGGTCGTGGCAAGTCTGGTGTGTCCAGCGCCGCCTTCAGCTTTACGCCGTCCCCGGATGAGGGCATAGTCGTGCCGCGCACGACGTCGCTGTACGGGTTGCGGGTGCAGTTCTACACAACGCGACGCATGTCGGAGATGATGGATCGCCGCAGGGACATTTACCTCTCGATGGAAAAGAAGGTGCTGGAGGGCCAGCGAGACTACTTAGGACGGCGATGTGAGGCGGAGGCCTTCAAGTTCCGCTCACGAGGCCGCAAGGAGGACCCGCCGGTGTGTGGGGAGTATCAGCAGTTCCGCCGGGCGTTGGGCTGATGCACTCTGGAAAGGCGAGAAGTGCGGCTGCCTCTCCGTCGTCAAGGCACACGCACACACACACTTCGAAGCAGTTGCTGGCGAAACATATTTCACGCGCGTCCGCGATGGCATGTGTGTTGTGCGCATGGCGAGCGTGGTCGAGACGTTCTGTTAGCGAGTGAGGAGGAACTTTGCACGGTGCCAGGCCTGTCCCTGTGTGTAGTAGCGCTTTAGCGGTCCCGTTCTTTCGTTTGCTTCCCTCTTCTGCTCCGCTGTTTCAAAGCTCGAGGACGAATTCGACATCAGAAAAAAGCTCGCAAGGGCGATCTTAGCGGCGTGAAGTGTTAATATATATATTTTTCTGTTTCTTTTTTCCGAAGTGGTGGTGGCAGAAAAAAGGATGACGACACATTGCCGGCGGTTAAATAATTGGAAAGAATGCGTAAGCAACTTCTCGCGACGGCGGGACGTTGATTTGGTGTTGTCGGTCTTCCTCCTTTTTTGCTTTGATAAACTGTTCTCTCCACTCGTTGATGGGTGTCGCTGCGTGAGATGGCTCATTGTGCTGTGGCTACCTCTCTAGTTGGCTTTTTTAACTGCGGTGCGTGTTCATATGTGCGACGGTTCTTATTACCTTCAAGTTAATTCCGAATGCTCGTTAGTCAATCGACTATATATAACAAAGATGTTCAGAGGGGGTGAAAAGCAAGAGGATCGGGCGCGCCAGTTTTCTGTGGCGATCAGGAACGGTTGTCACGGGTTGATCTTCGCCGCGCAACGCGTGTGGGTTTTCACTTTCCTTTGCAGTCGGTAGAAAAGACCCGCCGCTTCCTTTGCCGTTTCGCGATGGCGAGAAGAATTATATATAATGCAGTTGTTCTGTCTTGTGCGCTCAAGTACAGGGTAAATGTGAAGGCAGAAGTGGCTGACGGTCTTTTCCTATCGTGTTTTCGTTTGTCGCGTGCGCAGACGAATCTAATTCCTGTTGCCGCCCGCACACGCTGTGCGTTTCTCTCTCTCTCTCTCGTTCTCTCCGCGTTGTCACTCCTTCCCCCTTTCTTTGCAACTGAAAATTGTGAAAGCTCTCGCCTTCTTCACAGTCGTGTTTGAAGTTTCTTGAGTCTTTGCATATTCACTGTAGCGCAGCGAAAGCCGCCTCTTTGTGGTTGTTGTTGTTTATTGCTGTGTGTATGAGTTTGTCTTTGCATCTATCTGGGAGTTCGCCCTCCACCGGTGTCCCCCCGATTCGACGATGCCAACATCATCACCGACAACACCACCTCCGCACCCCGCCCTCGTCTCCTTGCACGGCGCGGTGGATGCGGTGCGCCACCTTGAAGGATGTCTCACCTTCCCCTTGAACGTGAATGACGCACCGAGCGCCGCACCACTGTCTGCCACCTCTCCTCCTCGACCGACCGCATTCCTCTTAGCAGATGCGTACGAGCACGACTGGGAAGCGCTCACGAAGCAGCTGCGACGCTTGGTCGATCAGACACACCCTGACAGCGAGCGACCGGCCTCCGAGGCTGGTGACACGCACGTATCGAAAACGAAGAGCAACAAAAATAGCTTCGGAGACGGGCGCACGGTGTTGTTGGACTGGAACGCAAGCCATCGCCCTCCCCCGAGCACCAACGCGTCTCCAGCATTGTCATCGTCACAGCAGCAGCACGATAGCGGCGACGTGGAACTTTTGTTCTTCTTTCTGCAGCGTCTTGCGGAATCGTTTCTGGCAGCCACTCACGTTGCTACGCCGTCTTCGAAGGACACCACAGCGAGCCGCACCCACACCGCCGTCCCCACCGCAACGCCTCCCGCCAAAACAAAAGCGCAGCTGCAAACAGAGGACATCGTCGAGCCAATTTTTGTTTACGGGTGCGCCGTGGCGTCGAACCTTGCGTCGCTGGTTGCTGGAAGAACGCGGAACAGGCAGCAGCCGAGTGAAAAAAGTGGCGGCGGGGTGCACGCGGCAGATGGAACGGTAAGACTGACCACGACCGCCGCATTGGACACCACACAAGAAGAGAGCCTTGTGGCGCTGGGCAACACCGTTTGGGCCTTCGCGATCGCCGTGACCCGCCTCTACCGAACGGAGAAGCGCCTCCTGCACCTGCTGCTCTCTGCTCTTTCAAACATGGCGTGCTGGCCGGCTCTGGAGGTCGATGCGGACACCTGTGCTTTTATTTACGAGCTAATTTCGCCCTTTTACACTTCGTACTCGATGGTGGCTGCGTGGGTGACGTTGCTGGTCAATCTGACGGCGGTGCACGGCGCTGCGACGGTCCCAACGCTGCTGCAGCTAGGCGTGGTGGCCGACGTGGAGCGGCTGAGCCTTTCTGTTTCGCCGTCAGAGAGCGCTACAACCGAGCGTCTGGTCGTGCATTCCCTCCAGCTGCTGTCGAACGTTGCGACGTACGTCTTCGCGGCCGATTAGATTGCGCGGAAAGTGATGTGACGACACGCTGTGTTGCTGCTTTTTGACGTTGAAATAGAAGGGAAAAACACTGCTATACAAACGCTTTTTACATTCGACGCTTTTGCTGTAAACTTCAAAAAACAACAACAACAACAACAACAACAAAGAAAAACAGTCGTGCAAGTGGAGCGGGAACCATTTGAATGATGCTGTCGAACGACTGTACTGGAAACGTATAAGTTCACAGAAGATTTTCTCCTTTTTTAAAAGAAGAAGAACAGGTGGAGCTTTTGCGGGTGTTGTTAGCTCGTCTGCGCTGTTATCTTGCCTGCTTTGCACGAGCCTCTTTCACAACTTCCTGCCTCCCTTCTCCCTTCCTCTCCTCCTTTTTTCTGTTGTCTTGTGTTTCCATCAGCGCCAGCCAGAAAGCGTGTTGCCTTTATCCACCAAAAAAGCACTCCTTTTCAACAGCTGCACCGCTCCCTTCACTTGCGGCTTTCAAAGCGGAGGTAGTGAAGACCCCCAGGTCGTGAAATAACAATACCAGGCCTTTTTTTTCTTGTCTCCTTCTCTTCCTGCACGAAGTTTTAAGTTGGTGACACGTCGATCCGTCACTTTGCAAACCCTTTATTTGATATGTGTTACTATTGCTGGTAGTACTATAGACTGCAATAGAGTTCAACTTTTTTGTGGCCTTGTCCATCGACGCCACTTTCTGATCCATTTTGGGGGTTTCTCACTGTGTCCCCCGCACGCAGTCGTCCGATCCCACCCTATCCACCTCCGACACATATACTTATACAGATTGACCATAGACAGGCGAACAACATGCCTCATTCACCGCTCATCCGTCCGCTCTCGCCTCTCCAGACGCAAAGTGCTCCTTCCTTACCTGCTCCCTACAGACTTGCTGATGCCGTCGTGAGTGTGCGCGTCGATGCTGCAGTAGCCGAGAGCAACGCCCCTCATGCTTCCCCACCCGCTTCCAAGCGCAGCCACAGCAACACCAGCAGCAGCAGTCAGCAACACTACCGGCCAGAACCTACGCCCTTTTCAGTTCACTCACACGCCGCCGCACCAGCCTTCCACGCGTTTGTAGTGAAGAATTCCGCAGAAGCGGATGCGCAACACAGCAGTCGAAGTGCAGCTCTTTTTAACCCCGCAGCTGCACCGTTCGCTCGAGCGCGCGCCTCGACAGGTGAGTCCATTCAGCTGAACGTTGCCCCAAGCCGCGCGGGGGTTTTGGAGGAGCCGCAGCGCGATGTGCGGAGGAGAGGCAATCACGCACAACACTCCCATGGAACTTCTTTGCTCCAGTCACCGCAGCCTCTTCTCCCAAATTCGCTCCTTTCAGAGAATCCCACGCGCAGCACCACCACTGCGGCCTCGGCAGCAACTCTTGCGGACGCTGTTCCTGGTGCATTGAATCGCAGCCATCCATACGGAAAGCTCCAGCGGTCGTCTCTTGCTCAACACGACAGCTACGCGCAGAAGAGCGACATTGGTGCCTACGGATCTTTTCATCATCCAGATGCCTGTCCGTCATCACCACCCCTGCCCACCGAGCTTTCTGCTGCCGTGACCGCCGCCTCCGTCCTGCGCGCATCCAACGCCAACGTGGCCGTTGCTGCCTCGCAGCCTTCGTACGGTGCGCCGCTGCTGGGCCGAGCTTCTCCCGGCAAAACCTCCCCCAACTTCTGGCGGCGTTGTTCTTCCTCCTCACCACTGAGCCAGCCGCGGCGCAGAGCAGCACGACAGGGTGCGATACCCACCCCCGACAAAACCAGCACCACGACGCTGTCCGCGGTGGGCCCGACAAGGGACGAAGATGAAGTGGCCACACGGCGCAAGACAGCGGCGGGCCCGGTGGGTGCGTCTTCCAATTCGTACCGTGGCACGGCGGTGAGCTCCCGTACCGGCCGGCAGTACAGCATTTCCATCAAAGCGTCTCTTCTTGGCCCCGACTCTGCAAGAGCCACATCGCCGCCAGCCCATGAGGAAATGCGTAACCCGGTGCGCAGCTCCGACGACGAGGAGGAGGAAGAGGAAGATTGGTCAAGTACCGAGACCGTTGCTGCCGAAGAAAGCGAGGAAAACTGTGTCCCCGGCCGCCGTACACCCGCCCCAGCAACGAAAGTGCGCAGCGGCCACAGACGCGAAAAGACACGAATCAAAACTGACGCCCCCGCCCTCTCTTCGCACAGACCCGAAACTCACTCCTCATCATCCCGATGTGCGTCTCCTCAACCGCCATTGGGTGAGCCCGTCGCGCCGGCCTCACCAGCGGCAACCTTATCATCTTCACCCTACTTCCCTCGCTACGTCTACCCCGCCCTAGATGAATGTCAGCGTCTGCTGCGGGAGATCCAAGTGCAAAACCCCCTCCTGCGGCGGTGTCTGACGCCACCTCGTCCTCTTCGCGACGTGGACTCTGCAGTAGCGGAGGAAGGGCTTCGAATGCATCCCACTTCTGATGTGTCGGCACGGCACACCGACCACTCAGCTTTCCCTGAACCTCCACCGAGTATGACCACACACGTGGGGCGTCTCGCCCCGGGGCCCGACGCACGCCGGCTCTACAGCTGGGATGCCCGCACCGCTGCCGAGGATCTCTCCTTTATGCAGGGTCCGTTTCAGCAGTCGTCGGAGCGTTTTGCCGCGTCGTCAGCGCGGCAGTTGCAGCGGCTACGCGAGACCGGCACGCGGCTGTACGGGACAGAGGTTGGCACCCAACCGGCATCGATCTCGCCCTTTACCAGTCCGCCGCATGTTTCCGATGGTGTGCCGCCAAGCTCCAAGAGAGCTGCTCCGTACAAGCAGTTCTTGCACCGTGCGGACAGCGGTGTAGGTGAGGTGGAGTCCCCGTCGGGGCGGCTGCGACGCCTGCTGCGAGAAACCGAGGCCGCCTTTCCCATCTTGTGGAAGACAACACACCTTCCCTCAACGTCGTCGCCAACGGAGTCGGAGGGGCGAGAGCACGGCGTCTCCGACTCCGGCTCCGGCGCTTTCATCACACCCTCGCCCTCCGCCATTCAGCTTTCACGTGGGGAGAGGGACGTCGTGCACCGCGACTACGAGGAAGCGGCCTTCGTGAAGAACGTGAGAAGCGATCTCGCTCCCCGCCGGCTGAATGAACCTTCAACGCCGTTCCCCGAGGAGGTGCCGACGACGTCTACGATGACGGCCTTAACGCCTGCGCGACCACCACCGGCATCGGCACCGCTGCATAGTGCACATGCTCCAGTTGCTCTGCTACAGCGTTCCATTTAGTGCGCCAAAAAGAAGAAGACGTAGTAAAGTATGCGAAACAGCGTTGGACACGTGAAGAAAGCAAACATGCAAGACACAAGAGCACAGGAGGCTCAGCAAGCGCACTAAATGTGTCGGAAGAACTGTTAACAGCTTGGGATAGTCAACACTTCGGCAGCTGCTATTTGTTGTAGCAAGGCGACAAATATAGGTGGCTATTTCGAGTACTTGTGCTCGCACAATTACTCGTGGACTGCACGATCCTTGGCTGCATCTCCTGACCAAGAAAATGATGTATTCATTTTGCTGAACGTGGTTGTGGTTGCCTTGTCTTTCCGCGTCTTCTATTAATGCTCCTTCTTGGTCTCCCTTCAACCATCTCCGTTCTGAGTGCTTCTCACACAACTCCTTGTTTCGTCAGCAAGAGCAATAGACGTTCCTCCACGTGCGCAGCGTGCACACAAGTACGTCGCTTTTTTTAAGTTTTTTTTTCGTGTCCAGAGTACACACGCACACGCAGTCGGCACATCTCCCCTAGTCGCGTTTCTCAGCTACGAGGAACAACACCAACATCAACGCAACCGTAAGGGCAGCTTTTTTCTTCCTCTACTGCTGCTCACACGTTCGCTTGTCTATTTGTGCTTTCGTTTCTTTTGCTAGACAACTGCTGCATAAAAGGGTGAAGTCGATGCTTTATTATTATCAATCGTTTACATCTCATTTTCCCCGCGTTATCGTCGTTTTATCGCTGCTCGTCGCCCTTTCGGCGGCGTTGAAAATCTGAACTCCCTCACTCCCCCTGCCCTTTTCGCTTCGCTTTTCTCGTGTCCTGGCGAGAGACACTTACGCTTTCTTTATCCTGTCGAATATTCATTTTTCTGTTATTATTATTATTTTCCACTCGCCGACAAGGAGTTCTTAAAAGTTCTAAGAGGTAAACTGCACTTTGGTCACGCGTCACGATTCGGCTTCTTTTCTCTGGAAAAAAAAACACGATTCTTTACGTTGTCAACCGCTGGTGATTCATATTGGTTTGTCACCATGAGCGGATCACTTCTCCATCGTGCCCCTTCTCATCAGCCCCCACCGCCTCCTGCGTCGAAGTCGCGCAGCCGCGGCAGCTGCCACGATGACGGCGTGCCGAATCTTCACTTAAGCGCTGCTCATTACAGCGCTGGCGACGTCGTGGAGGTGGAGGTGACGCACTACGATCCTCCCCGTGAAAGTGTCCTATCGACGCATCGTCCCCTTGCGAGCACCACCGCACCGTTTTCGTCGACCTCTTACGCGGCATACCGACCGTCCAACGTCCAGCGCAGCCGTTTGGAAGCGGACGAGGAGCCGCTGCAGGACTCGATGTCTTTTTCTGAGGCGACGGCGTCGCTGGAGGGCAACGGCTTGTGGCACGCACATCCGCAGGAGGATTTGCGCGACAGTGTGGAGTCGTCAGTTGTCTTCGACGGGCGAGACAACGATGTGGACGAGGTCAACAATGCCGACGTGACCAGCACATCGTTTTGCGAACCGACGTCGGAAGATGTAAACTATGATGGTCCAGTGAGCAGCGCAGGTCAGAGCTCGATGTTGTACGAAGACAGAGACGACGAAGGAGGAGATGGCGGAAACGGCTCGAGAAGCTTGCAGCGATGCCCGTATGATCGCACCGCCGCCCCACGCGATATCCCTAGCCCACTCCATGTTGCGGCTCACTGCCCGTTACGCCTTGAAGGGCAGCCGGAGCGCACGAGCCGTAAGCTGGAGTACTCCGCTTCCGTCGTGCTGACCTCTCTCTCAGAGGCGTCTGCGCGAGGAGTCAAAGGGAGGACAATGAAGTCGAGCAACGCATTGTGTCCTCCTGCGTTTGACGGCGACGAAGGTGTAGAGGAAAATGCCTCCTCACCACAGTTGCGTCACGGCGTCACGACGAACGGGGTCAGCACGAGGCACGATGCTGCTGCTGATGTATGGTCGCATCCCCGGCGTATGGCATCCCTCATTGCACCGCTGTCCGCAGAAGACGAAGAGGATGCATCGGAGAGCCACACTCAGGGAGTGATCTGTGGGATAGCGAAAGCAAACGCGAAAAGCAACAGCAGGAGCAGCAGCAGCAGCGACGGGGTGGCGGCGCAGCTGGGCACAGAAAAGCCGCGGAACGCCTCCGCCGATGTCACACCCCGCTCCGAGCTGCACCGCGCCGACGCGGAAATGGAGAGCGCGATGAAGGAGATGGCGGCTCGACTGCGCAGTCACGATGTGAGTGGACGACACACCATCATCGATGGTGACGGTGGCAGAGGGGCTGATGAGCGCATCAGTGGGGCTGTGAGGAGCAAGGAGAACTCGCCCTCAACGCCGCGCTCCTCGTCAACGGCATCGTCGTCACCACGCCGCTTTCATGGACCACCACAACACAAGTTGGACCGGCCGCTTCTGTCCGAGACGCCTGACGAGCCGCACCTCAAACACGAACGGGGCGTTGCAGCCGACGACTTGATCGACGACCCCGCAGACACGAAGAGTGGCGGCGGTGACGCCGCAGATCTCGTTCAAAGCGTTCGGGATGTCTCCGTCGGCAGTGTCGCGGACGGTGTGCTCTTTCGGCACCGCACTGCCATCGAAAGCCCCAATGTATCGGAGGGAGCTGCGGAGGGAGATGCCACTCCATCGGCGTACACGTTTTTCTCGTCGCAGCTGCCTCCAGCGGTGGACCGGCGTGCGGAAATTCACAAGCTGGCGAAGATCATGCGAGCAGCCGAGGTGCCCACAGTCGCCACATCGCCAGGTCTCCAGCCACCACCGCCACGCCGCGGCACGCTCCTCACATCGCCCCTCACCGCCCCACCACCACCGCCACCAACCGCTTCTCGAGACGATTCTTCGCCGTTGGAAGAGGCCGCAGCGACAGCGGCAACGACGCCAGTGTTGTATCCACCGCCCATCACGTCCACCTTCGCTGTGCAACAAGCGACGTCTCCATTTTCCTCGCAGCAGCGCGTACTCCCCGGCGTCTTGCTGGCAGGCGCAGCTGCCTCAACAGCGGTGACGGGCATGCACGTAAATCACGGCATCAGCAGCACCAACACCGCCGTCACCGAGGCAACCACGAGCGTTGGGGAAGAGGCGGCAATTCCTCTACCGGCTGGGCAGACGACCTCCTCGGCAGAGGAGACAGCCGAACTCCATCTCTCCTCTGCCGTGTCGCTCACGACGCCCCCCTCTCATCGCCAACGGCGGCCGCCGCGCATGCTGTGCCCGCCCACGCCGTCGCCATCTCAACCACGCGCAGATGATGACGCGGAGGCGCTGCCGCCAAGGCACAACGACGATCCTGTTGGATGCGGTGAGCAGCACGATGGCCTGGATGCGGCACAGGTGGACGCCTCACCACAGCGCTGCAGCAACGAGGCGGTGGAAGCTGACGTCATGCCTGTTGTGGTGCCCCATTCCGCCTGCGCGGTGATCACCTTGGCGGGACTGATTCCTCCCTTCACGAGGAACAGCAACCATTCTGCGTGTCCCCCAGATACCCGACGCGCGCGGTCGTCCTCTGCTTCTGTCTCTGCTGGAGTCGACGCAGCGACCGTTGAAGACGGCGGCGACTTCACGGCGAGTGTGTTGGCGGTGTCGAAGGACGAGGAGAAGAACGAGTTCCACGCGCCTTCTGTGTCGGGTGATGGATCGAGCGCGTCTGCCCACGCTGCGGAAAACGGCGTGCCTGTACCGCCTTCGCCCAAAGATCAACGACGGCCGTCTTCTTCATCGCAGCGGCGGTCACCAGTTGGGGAGAGGGCGGAGGAAATAGAAGAAAAAACTGTTCGTGGAGTTCCTGCACCAGCGACGGAGCACTACAGCCCAGACACAGAAGCGCAGCGAGGTGATACGAAGCCCAGTGGCACCAACACAATGGCTTCACCAAATGTCCACAGTGCTGCTGCTGTTGTAGAGGGCGACTCTTTATCGCGGCTTGCGAGTCAAGAGAACGAAGTGGGCGAGAGCATAAGCGGCAAAGCGTCACCGCCGGTCCTTTCGACCAGTCAACCCGCACGCCACCGACAGCAGTCCAAGTCCATTGTTTCGTACACGTCATCGCCGCTGCCGATGCGTCCGACTAGCACGTCGGATGCCTCAAACGAGGACGATGATGAGGCACACTTGGCGTACGACGTGATTGATGGTGTGCATGACGCAGCACCGGCTGCAGCATTGAACGGTAATGGTTCTTCCTGGAAAGGTACAGCCTTCAGTGTTGATTTGTTTGCCGAAGGAGATGGCGATGAAGTTGACGAGGACGATGAGCAGACCTCTATGGAGGAGATGCTGCAACGTGCGGAGGGCAAGAATGCGGTGCTGCGGCTTGAATTGGCAGCCGCGACGAACCGCGCCACCGCCACGGAGGACGCGCTGCGGATGAGAGACGAGGAGTGTGTGGAGTTGCACGCGTTGGTGGATCAGCTGCAGGCGGAGCTCGCCGCGCTGCGGGAGGCTGCCGTTTCCTCCGCCTCTTCTTCTCCTTCCGCTGCTGTTGATGCAGCACCGAATTCTACACGTGCGGATGCTGAAGTGCAAGCGACGGCGGAATATGAAAAGCGACAGTCGTGCGCAACGTTGGTCAGTCCTGCCGACGATCAGCCCACCACTCCCATCACCACCGCACCCGCAACCGCACAAGAGATTCGTGCGGGTGATACTGGTGATGCTGTCCGCAACAGCTCCGATGAGAGGCAGCGACGGTATGATACGGTAGTGCTGGAACTGGCGGAGGTGAAGGGCTTGATGGCGGAGCAGCTTGCTGTGTTGGACCGCCTCGGACTGTACCCGCCCTTCACTGAGGACGTTGTAGCCGCAGCGCAGCGCCGCCTGCGTCACGTGAAGGTGGTAAATACTCCAATGAAAGTTGAAGAGACGGTGACGACGACGAAGACGGAGACCCCTGATGGCGGCGATCCACCATTGGGTGTAGTTCCTCAGACGAAGGTGCGCGTGGGGGACAAAAACACTGTTTTGTCACTGCTGGCGCAACGCAAGCAACAGCAGCAGCAGTATCAGCAAGGCACGAGTGGACAGAGGGGTCTAAAACCACCCGTGGTGATGGCAAAGCTGCGCGCTGACAATACACGAACCGTTGCGAATGCCAAAGAGAACCTCCTCTCTTCGTAGCACCCATCGTTGGCTGCGCGTTTCTGCTTATCTTTCTGTTGTTGCTGTTGTTGTTTTTCTCTGTTTCTTCCTGCCCCAAAGGTAGAACTTTACCGTTACCTTTGTGGTACCTTAAACGTCGTTTTCCTCTGTTTGTCGTTTGCCTGTGTTTTCGTTGTTGTCTTGGTTGTGCTTCACTTCGATGAACGTCGACGGTACGGCACGTCGACGAGACACTTGCAAGAGTTTTTATTTGTACATATCTAGATCTTGTTTTTCCCCTTTGATTCACGTAGTCCTTTCTCCGCTATACCGGTGGGGCGTACTGCGCTTTGTTATGTCGCTTCCCCTTAGACTTTTGCCGCGTTGGGCTCCCATTTAGTTTACTTCCGTTGACTGTGTATTCCATTAGATACTGTTTTTAGGTAAACACATGTCGCTGACAGCACAGCAAAGCACGCAAGATGAGCCTTCGTTTGCCTGTCCAATAAGGTGAATCGAGTAAATGGGGGCACCTGAATGCCGATTGGCGGTAGCGCGTTACGATGCCCTCGCGACGGTGACGCAGCCATGGCTGCTGAACATATGCATCTTTTTGCTTTCATTCGCTTCTCGACGCAGCGGCGAAAAAATCAAAAAAATGGAAAAGAACGCTGCCACATGCTGTTCTCCATTCCACGATTTTCACTCTTCCCTCCCCTTCTTCGTTGCTTCTGTAAACCCGCAGAGTAAGCGTGACTCCACAAGCAGAAGCGCGAGCAAAGCCGTTTGTGCCATCTCTCAATCGTGCGTCCTCCAACGCCTTTTTTTTTCTTCTCTTGCTCATCGCCGTCTCGTTTTCTATTTTCGTCTTCATTATTTTTTTTTTTTTCTAAAAAGAAAAGGCAGAGGCACAAACAGACAAAGGTATACAACCAGACACGCACATCGGCAGCCATGGCGGAACGCAACTACAGTCCTTTTAGCGGCTTCTCTAGCTCCCGCGCCGGCGGCAAGGAGAAAGGCGGTGCGATAGGCAGCAAGCTGACCCCCGTGAACTGGCCGACCAAGACTCTCGTCCCTGGCAAGTGGAAGGTGGTGGACGCCAACGCAATTCGCAAGGCCGCCAGCGTCTCAGACGATCACGAGGCGAGCAAAGGGAAGCACCTGTCGGAGGCGGAAGCAGACGAGTGGCGCACGACGCACTCCATCACCGTGTCAGACTCCACGGACTGCCCACCGCCGCTCACGGAGTTTAAGATGCTCAACTCCGTCCCTGCGTACCTGAAGTCGAAACTGCTCGCCCAGGGCTTCAAGGCCCCGACACCGATCCAGGCGCAGTCGTGGCCCATTGTGCTGTCCGGTCGCGACCTGGTCGGTGTTGCCAAGACCGGCTCTGGCAAAACCCTCGCCTTCGTTGTCCCGGCGCTGGCCCACATCGCGCTGCAGGAGCCGCTGAAGATGGGTGACGGCCCCTTGGCCGTCGTCCTCGCCCCCACCCGCGAGCTGGCCCAGCAGATCGAACAGGAAACGGAGAAGGTGCTCCCGCAGAGCATCCGCTGCGGCTGCATCTACGGCGGGGCCCCGAAGGGCCCCCAGCTGGGGCTGCTGCGCTCGGGCCTGCACATCCTCGTCGCCACGCCGGGTCGTCTGATCGACTTTATGGAGATCAAACGTGTGAATTTGCTCCGGGTGACGTACCTGGTGCTGGATGAGGCGGACCGCATGCTGGACATGGGCTTTGAGCCGCAGGTGCGGGCCATCTGCGGACAAATCCGCCCCGACCGGCAAACCCTCATGTTCTCCGCCACCTGGCCGCGTGAGATCCAGAACCTGGCGGCGAGCTTTCAGAAGAACTGGATCCGCATCAACGTCGGCAGCCTCGAGCTTCTGGCGAACAAGGACGTCGAGCAGAACTTTATTCTCACGACGGAGGCGACGAAGCTGGATGCGCTGCACAAGCTCATGGAGCGCCACCGCAACCAGCGCGTGCTCGTCTTCTGCAAGACGAAGAAGACCGCCGACTACCTCGAGTACCAACTGAAGCGCAGCGGCGTCGATGCGATGGCCATTCACGGTGACAAGGAGCAGCGTCAGCGCGAATTCATCCTCGAGCGCTTCCGCAAGGACCCGCGTCTGTGCGTCGTCGCGACGGATGTGGCGGCGCGTGGGCTGGATATCAAGGAGCTGGAGACGGTCATCAACTACGACTTCCCCATGCAGGTCGACGACTACGTGCACCGCATCGGCCGTACGGGTCGCGCCGGAGCGAAAGGTGCGGCCTTCACGATGATCACGAAGCACGAGACGCAGCTGAACCCGCCCACGGTCCGGCAGCTGGTGGAGCTGATCGAGCGGGCGGGGCAGGAGGCGCCGTCGTGGCTGCGGGAGTGGGCCGACCAGGGCGGCGGCTTCACGGCCATGAAGCGGAACCGCAATATGATGGGCAGCTTTGATCGCAGCGGACCGCGCATGCGCATGCCCGGCGACCGCCCGGCGAGTACGGCGGGTAGCACCCACTTCGGTTTGAAGCCCCACGCGAACGGCGCACAGGCCTTCGGCGCAAACAACGGCAGCGCAGGTATTCAGAACAAGAAGTTTGACTATAGCAGTGACGAGGACGAACGCCCGGCGAAGCGTGCTCGTGATTAATGCGAAGGTAGAGTAACTTGTGTGTGTGTGTGTGCCATATCAAAGAGGAAGATGGACGCAGCACACTCACCTGACGTTGTCGCGACATCCATCAGCGATGTTTTTTTTTGTTTTTCACTTTTCACTAAAGTTCTTGTCTGTTGGGTTTTCACGCTGGGACTCACTGTGCGTGAATCTTTACTGTTCTTCTGTTCTTGTATGACCCGATAAAGAACCAAATAAAAACTCCGCTCTAAGCCAAAGAAAGAGAACAAAAGCTTCATTCCTTTCTCCACTTAATTAAAGGAAGAGGGCTGCTTGTCTTTTTACTTTCTTTTTAAAATACAGTAATCGTAACCTCGCGTTTAATGGTGAACTTACGTGTAAGGATATTTTTGTTTTGTTTTTTTTGTGGGTTTTGTTTTCCGCGAAAGTGAAACAAATTTATGGATAATGGATCGTACCGGTGTGTGTGTGTGTGTTTAGAAGGAAGAAAAAACAAGGAGATAATATATATATATTTATATTTGCTACTTTGGCGTACGTGGCCTTCGCTTTGTTGCAATTCTTGCTTTCCATTTTTCTTGGTATGATTCACTTGGTTTTCATGTAATACGAAAATGTCTCTCAAGCGTGATTTTTTGTTGTCGTTGTTGTGGCGCGTACGGATCCAGCGGAGCCACACGTAGCCAGGCCCCGATAAACAGGCAGCAGCTGGAGAACACCCATCTTCACGTCCGGCACCTGCCTGAAACGGCAAAGAGGCACCCCCGGTCTTCTCGTCAGGGGCAGCACCGCTGAACAATAAAAGAATAAAGAATAGGCGTCACCGACTGCTCATGTCTTTGTAAAGCATTACTTGAATCAAAACTACTTCACCTGCTAAGCAACAACAACCCGACTTTTTATTACTACACTCCCCATTTGCTGTTACTCTGTTTCGGACGGGCTGCAACACCCGTAGCCACCTGACACACCCTCTCTCTCCCTATCGTCGCTGTAGCCGCTTCCTGTTCCCCAACGGTCTGATCCACTCGTTGCAATACTCAACGTTCAAGAAATAAAACTAATACAATGCAAACTCTATTTCTTCTGATCGACATTGACAACACACTGTACGAGTACAGCGAGACCGGCTTCCACAGAGAAATGCACGACCACATCTTCAGCTTCGTCGAAGAGAAGCTGGGGATTTTACCCGCGGAGGCGGAGCAGCTGTCCCGCAAGTACTTGATGGACTACGGACTGTCTCTGTACGGATATGTGAAGGAGTACCACATCAACGCGAAGGAATACAGCGACTACGTACATCGGTGCTCTTACGAGAAACTGAAGTACAACGAGCCCCTTGTGGACATGCTGCGCAGCATGCAGTACACCCCGGACGGGGCGACCGCGGATGGTGAGGCCCCGCCTACGAGTGGGGTGGACCACTTGTACTACTTTACAAACGCCAACCGGTCGCACGCCCGACGGGTGCTCGACCCGCAGGGACTGCGCCCCATCTTCACCCGGCTGCGCTCCGCTGGGTCGCCCGTTAAGGAGTACCACCGCCACGATGACGAGACCGGGTTTGAGGATCAGGTGGAGTGGCTGGGCTTCTCCTACGAGGACCAGTGGCGGCTGACACAGCCGGACTTCGCGAACAAGCCGATGCGCCGGGCCTACGAGGCGATCTACCGCGCCATCGAGACCCAAATCGATGAGGATGCGACACTTTTGCAGGCCGTCGACGGCGCCGCGAACACCGCCACGTCGACGTCGTCGCCGAACGCGCAGGAGGTGCACAGCAAGCGTGCTCACCTGCACCCGAAGAACTTTGTGATGGTGGACGACTCCCTCATCAACCTCGACGCGCCGTTGGAGCTGGGGTGGAGCGCGGTGTGGTACGCACACGACAATCAGACACTGCCGACCGACGCGTCGGTGCACCCCGGCGCCCCGCTCTACGCCGCAGCGCTCGCCGCAGGACGTCTGCAGGTCATTCACCACATCTTAGAGCTGAAGGCCGCCGTGCAAAAGATACGCGAAGCCAACGCGAATGTGTCCGGGTAAAAGCGGTAGAACCTGGGTAAAAAAAGAATCCAAGAAATACCCCTTCAGATACAGGTTTTTTTTCCCTTTCCTGCCATCTCAATGGTCAGATATCGACTTAACCATCAAATAAGAGTCACGTCTCTCAGCACCTCATCTATTTTCTTCTTCATCTTCAACTTAAATGCATGACGGTCGAACATGACTTACCGGCTCTGCGATAACAATAAAGATACATCAATCGACAAAGTTTCACGTGTGGGAACCCCCCTTTGTGTGTGTGTGTGTGTGTGTTTTCTGCGAGTGCGCGCACAGCTACGTGAGGAAATGCGGTGTGGCAGGGTCGGGATCAGTGCAGCCATACAACGGGAAACACACTGAAAAACGAGCTGCGCTCTTGTGAGTAATTCACCCGCATGAAAACCTTTTTTTTTTTTTAGATACTGTGCAACTTCCCTCCCTTCCTCCCTCGACTCCTTTTCGTTCTTTCTCTCCTGACTCTCTTGTCTTCTTGTTGTTCTTGGGGGATGCCTCGACGCTGCGCTGCGGTCACGTCAGCTTCGCACATCTTCTCAAATAAAATAGTAATAGAAAAACAAGACACGTCAGTGCACGACAGATAGCAGCGTCGAGGAAGAGCACAACACAGATTTTGGTTTTGGTAGAACCCGTTGAACTGTCTCACCCCTCCTGGGATTATCTTTTTTGCTTTGTTTTGATCACCGTGGGAAAAAGGAATAGCAATTTCTCGTGTTTAAAAATCTCGAGCGATCGACCGAAACGTGAGGAAACATGAAGGTCGAGTCTCGTGTCAGCATGGTGTGCTCGCTCGCTCTTCTTCTCTTGGCCATCTGCCACGTCAGACTGACCAATGCCCTCACTTACCACTTCATCGATGGCACTCCGCTCTGCTTTTCGGAGACGATCGAAAATGTGGCTGAAATGCAGATCACCGGCTCCTACGAATGGATCTCCAACAAGGCTTACCCGCAGGAAGAAGTACGGCTGAGCCTCAGCATCACCGACCCGTCCTCGCACGTGCACTACATGAAGAAGATGACGGAAGGCGAACACTCGTTTGCGATTTCGCTAGCGGCCACCGTGCTTCCAGGCGAGCAGCTCATCTGCTTCACTCCGCAGCCCAAGTTCGTCGCTACGGAGGAAAACCCGCTGAGGCTGGTCGTGGAGCTCGATCAGGTGCAGCGCGAGAGGCCGGACAAGGACAAAATAGTTGTGGAGAACATCCGCAAGCGGAAGCAGGTGGACGGACTCGAAGTTTTCACTTTTCGCGAGGCGGGCGGTCAGCTGAAGGTGAACCTGCAGCCGCGGGTGTATCTGAAGAGGATCGAGGGGGCACTGGAATCGATGGAGTCCGCGCTGGATAAGCTTGTAGCGGGCCTCGAAACCAGCGTCAACCGCGAGTCGCGCATGCGGAAGACATCCGAGAGCACCTTCACACGCGTGTGGGTGTGTGCCGTGTTGCTCATCGGTGTCATCACCGGTGTGTTGTGGATGGAGTTCCGCTTTCTGAAGTCTACGCTGCGCAAGAAGAAGCTTGTGTAATGCGAAGAGAAGAAAGAAAAGGGGGAAAAACGAAAAACTGTCGTGCAGGCGGCGCGCAACGAGAAATGAATAGCGGAAACAAGAGTTAATTCTATTTTCTTCTTTCTCTTATCGGTTATTGTTATCATCGAAACAGCTACGTTGTTTCTTAAAGCGCTGGAGAAGAAAATACATATGCGTTGGAATGACTGGCATGGTGTTGCAAAACAGTTGTTCTTATCGCAGTGCTTACGCACGTTCTCTGTAAGCGCCAGCATCGACCGCAGCTTCGATTACTTTTGGGCTTTTTAAAAATAGGAGCTATTCTTGTTATTGATGTTCCTTGACCCCCCCCCCCTCCTCCGTGACCCTGCAGGCCACGTTACAACATGTTTGCTGTGCTTGATGGGCTCTTCTCTTACCCTGTATTGGTTTTTCTTCCTTTTTTTTTACGGAACATGGGTACCCGTGTGTTCCCTCGCCCACAGCAATTTGTGGACGTGGGGTTGACTGGCTGTGCGGCGTTATCCTGTGGGTTGTTGTTGTTGCTGTGGTTGTTCTTTTGTTTTTCTTCAGCATTTGAAGAGAGAAGGATAGACAAATTTATGGTTGCGTCTAAAAGCTGCGGAAGTCGACATCACAAAAGAATGGGAGAGTAAAAGGTAAACGCCGTCGCACGTGTTTGACGATGACCCGCCTCCCCGCTGTGTCGTTGCAGCCGTGCCGACAGCAACGACAAAGAAAGAACGGCTCTAGAGAACGAGCTAGTTTCTTCTTCCCAAAAAATGTCCCGCTTCTCAGTGCACGGGATGGAAGCCCCTTGGTTAGCTGAAAAACATGACAGCAAGAGCGAGACAAGCACCTGCAAAAGCTAAAAGATCCAGTTTTTTCCCAACTTGCTTTGTGCGATGCGCACCATACCAACGATTACCTTCCTCCCGCTTTTTCTCGTTCCGCCTTGTGAATCGGCATCCGCCCATTCTTTTCTTTCATAGCATCGTCCTAGTGCCGTGGCACAGATGCCGTTCCACCTTGTCGACTCATCCTTAGTGACTACGGGGGCACTTATGGACTTAGTGCTACGCTGTCATTATTCCGTGCCGCGCTGGTCCATGCGCGGGGCGGTCCATTCACAGCGGAGACGCCACGGCAGCTGCACGTGTTGTGTGTGCGTGTGTGCGTGTGTGTGTGTGCATTGCGAGGCGTGTGTGGTGCTCGCGTGACGGTGTGTGCTGCGAGGGACGCTGGGGTGATTCTAACAATGCAATGTATCTCCGTTACCGGACAGGTCGCTGACGACAACCATTGATTCCAATAACCAAGATCTGCTATGACCCGTGTGCCGCGCGTGCCCGCCTGTGGTGCTGCGGGCGACTGCCGGCGTCTGGATGCTGGGCTGTCCATTGTGTCTCTCCCTCCGTCTTGGAGGGCGACCACGTGTCTGTTCTTTGTTGCCTTCGCTCTCGTTGCCCGCCACGCGGCCCGCTGCCACTGCCACCGCGACTGCCCTCTACTGCGACCCACGGGATGACACAAAATGTTTTCATTGTAGTGTGCGCTGAGCAGGAAGCATGCTGAGAAATCGAACATATCGCAAATCACTCCACTCTGATGGCCGCTGCTGTTTTGTGTGTCGGTGCCTGCGGTGCTGCTGCGGCTGGGGACGAGGGGCGACCTGAGCTACGCTGTTGTAATCCCGTGCCGCGCGTGTCTTCGTGTGCGGGACGATTCATGCACAGCGGAGACGCCACGGCAGCTGCACGTGTTGTGTGTGCGTGTGTGCGTGTGTGTGTGTGCATTGCGAGGCGTGTGTGGTGCTCGCGTGACGGTGTGTGCTGCGAGGGACGCTGGGGTGATTCTAACAATGCAATGTATCTCCGTTACCGGACAGGTCGCTGACGACAACCATTGATTCCAATAACCAAGATCTGCTATGACCCGTGTGCCGCGCGTGCCCGCCTGTGGTGCTGCGGGCGACTGCCGGCGTCTGGATGCTGGGCTGTCCATTGTGTCTCTCCCTCCGTCTTGGAGGGCGACCACGTGTCTGTTCTTTGTTGCCTTCGCTCTCGTTGCCCGCCACGCGGCCCGCTGCCACTGCCACCGCGACTGCCCTCTACTGCGACCCACGGGATGACACAAAATGTTTTCATTGTAGTGTGCGCTGAGCAGGAAGCATGCTGAGAAATCGAACATATCGCAAATCACTCCACTCTGATGGCCGCTGCTGTTTTGTGTGTCGGTGCCTGCGGTGCTGCTGCGGCTGGGGACGAGGGGCGACCTGAGCTACGCTGTTGTAATCCCGTGCCGCGCGTGTCTTCGTGTGCGGGACGATTCATGCACAGCGGAGACGCCACGGCAGCTGCACGTGTTGTGTGTGCGTGTGTGCGTGTGTGTGTGTGCATTGCGAGGCGTGTGTGGTGCTCGCGTGACGGTGTGTGCTGCGAGGGACGCTGGGGTGATTCTAACAATGCAATGTATCTCCGTTACCGGACAGGTCGCTGACGACAACCATTGATTCCAATAACCAAGATCTGCTATGACCCGTGTGCCGCGCGTGCCCGCCTGTGGTGCTGCGGGCGACTGCCGGCGTCTGGATGCTGGGCTGTCCATTGTGTCTCTCCCTCCGTCTTGGAGGGCGACCACGTGTCTGTTCTTTGTTGCCTTCGCTCTCGTTGCCCGCCACGCGGCCCGCTGCCACTGCCACCGCGACTGCCCTCTACTGCGACCCACGGGATGACACAAAATGTTTTCATTGTAGTGTGCGCTGAGCAGGAAGCATGCTGAGAAATCGAACATATCGCAAATCACTCCACTCTGATGGCCGCTGCTGTTTTGTGTGTCGGTGCCTGCGGTGCTGCTGCGGCTGGGGACGAGGGGCGACCTGAGCTACGCTGTTGTAATCCCGTGCCGCGCGTGTCTTCGTGTGCGGGACGATTCATGCACAGCGGAGACGCCACGGCAGCTGCACGTGTTGTGTGTGCGTGTGTGCGTGTGTGTGTGTGCATTGCGAGGCGTGTGTGGTGCTCGCGTGACGGTGTGTGCTGCGAGGGACGCTGGGGTGATTCTAACAATGCAATGTATCTCCGTTACCGGACAGGTCGCTGACGACAACCATTGATTCCAATAACCAAGATCTGCTATGACCCGTGTGCCGCGCGTGCCCGCCTGTGGTGCTGCGGGCGACTGCCGGCGTCTGGATGCTGGGCTGTCCATTGTGTCTCTCCCTCCGTCTTGGAGGGCGACCACGTGTCTGTTCTTTGTTGCCTTCGCTCTCGTTGCCCGCCACGCGGCCCGCTGCCACTGCCACCGCGACTGCCCTCTACTGCGACCCACGGGATGACACAAAATGTTTTCATTGTAGTGTGCGCTGAGCAGGAAGCATGCTGAGAAATCGAACATATCGCAAATCACTCCACTCTGATGGCCGCTGCTGTTTTGTGTGTCGGTGCCTGCGGTGCTGCTGCGGCTGGGGACGAGGGGCGACCTGAGCTACGCTGTTGTAATCCCGTGCCGCGCGTGTCTTCGTGTGCGGGACGATTCATGCACAGCGGAGACGCCACGGCAGCTGCACGTGTTGTGTGTGCGTGTGTGCGTGTGTGTGTGTGCATTGCGAGGCGTGTGTGGTGCTCGCGTGACGGTGTGTGCTGCGAGGGACGCTGGGGTGATTCTAACAATGCAATGTATCTCCGTTACCGGACAGGTCGCTGACGACAACCATTGATTCCAATAACCAAGATCTGCTATGACCCGTGTGCCGCGCGTGCCCGCCTGTGGTGCTGCGGGCGACTGCCGGCGTCTGGATGCTGGGCTGTCCATTGTGTCTCTCCCTCCGTCTTGGAGGGCGACCACGTGTCTGTTCTTTGTTGCCTTCGCTCTCGTTGCCCGCCACGCGGCCCGCTGCCACTGCCACCGCGACTGCCCTCTACTGCGACCCACGGGATGACACAAAATGTTTTCATTGTAGTGTGCGCTGAGCAGGAAGCATGCTGAGAAATCGAACATATCGCAAATCACTCCACTCTGATGGCCGCTGCTGTTTTGTGTGTCGGTGCCTGCGGTGCTGCTGCGGCTGGGGACGAGGGGCGACCTGAGCTACGCTGTTGTAATCCCGTGCCGCGCGTGTCTTCGTGTGCGGGACGATTCATGCACAGCGGAGACGCCACGGCAGCTGCACGTGTTGTGTGTGCGTGTGTGCGTGTGTGTGTGTGCATTGCGAGGCGTGTGTGGTGCTCGCGTGACGGTGTGTGCTGCGAGGGACGCTGGGGTGATTCTAACAATGCAATGTATCTCCGTTACCGGACAGGTCGCTGACGACAACCATTGATTCCAATAACCAAGATCTGCTATGACCCGTGTGCCGCGCGTGCCCGCCTGTGGTGCTGCGGGCGACTGCCGGCGTCTGGATGCTGGGCTGTCCATTGTGTCTCTCCCTCCGTCTTGGAGGGCGACCACGTGTCTGTTCTTTGTTGCCTTCGCTCTCGTTGCCCGCCACGCGGCCCGCTGCCACTGCCACCGCGACTGCCCTCTACTGCGACCCACGGGATGACACAAAATGTTTTCATTGTAGTGTGCGCTGAGCAGGAAGCATGCTGAGAAATCGAACATATCGCAAATCACTCCACTCTGATGGCCGCTGCTGTTTTGTGTGTCGGTGCCTGCGGTGCTGCTGCGGCTGGGGACGAGGGGCGACCTGAGCTACGCTGTTGTAATCCCGTGCCGCGCGTGTCTTCGTGTGCGGGACGATTCATGCACAGCGGAGACGCCACGGCAGCTGCACGTGTTGTGTGTGCGTGTGTGCGTGTGTGTGTGTGCATTGCGAGGCGTGTGTGGTGCTCGCGTGACGGTGTGTGCTGCGAGGGACGCTGGGGTGATTCTAACAATGCAATGTATCTCCGTTACCGGACAGGTCGCTGACGACAACCATTGATTCCAATAACCAAGATCTGCTATGACCCGTGTGCCGCGCGTGCCCGCCTGTGGTGCTGCGGGCGACTGCCGGCGTCTGGATGCTGGGCTGTCCATTGTGTCTCTCCCTCCGTCTTGGAGGGCGACCACGTGTCTGTTCTTTGTTGCCTTCGCTCTCGTTGCCCGCCACGCGGCCCGCTGCCACTGCCACCGCGACTGCCCTCTACTGCGACCCACGGGATGACACAAAATGTTTTCATTGTAGTGTGCGCTGAGCAGGAAGCATGCTGAGAAATCGAACATATCGCAAATCACTCCACTCTGATGGCCGCTGCTGTTTTGTGTGTCGGTGCCTGCGGTGCTGCTGCGGCTGGGGACGAGGGGCGACCTGAGCTACGCTGTTGTAATCCCGTGCCGCGCGTGTCTTCGTGTGCGGGACGATTCATGCACAGCGGAGACGCCACGGCAGCTGCACGTGTTGTGTGTGCGTGTGTGCGTGTGTGTGTGTGCATTGCGAGGCGTGTGTGGTGCTCGCGTGACGGTGTGTGCTGCGAGGGACGCTGGGGTGATTCTAACAATGCAATGTATCTCCGTTACCGGACAGGTCGCTGACGACAACCATTGATTCCAATAACCAAGATCTGCTATGACCCGTGTGCCGCGCGTGCCCGCCTGTGGTGCTGCGGGCGACTGCCGGCGTCTGGATGCTGGGCTGTCCATTGTGTCTCTCCCTCCGTCTTGGAGGGCGACCACGTGTCTGTTCTTTGTTGCCTTCGCTCTCGTTGCCCGCCACGCGGCCCGCTGCCACTGCCACCGCGACTGCCCTCTACTGCGACCCACGGGATGACACAAAATGTTTTCATTGTAGTGTGCGCTGAGCAGGAAGCATGCTGAGAAATCGAACATATCGCAAATCACTCCACTCTGATGGCCGCTGCTGTTTTGTGTGTCGGTGCCTGCGGTGCTGCTGCGGCTGGGGACGAGGGGCGACCTGAGCTACGCTGTTGTAATCCCGTGCCGCGCGTGTCTTCGTGTGCGGGACGATTCATGCACAGCGGAGACGCCACGGCAGCTGCACGTGTTGTGTGTGCGTGTGTGCGTGTGTGTGTGTGCATTGCGAGGCGTGTGTGGTGCTCGCGTGACGGTGTGTGCTGCGAGGGACGCTGGGGTGATTCTAACAATGCAATGTATCTCCGTTACCGGACAGGTCGCTGACGACAACCATTGATTCCAATAACCAAGATCTGCTATGACCCGTGTGCCGCGCGTGCCCGCCTGTGGTGCTGCGGGCGACTGCCGGCGTCTGGATGCTGGGCTGTCCATTGTGTCTCTCCCTCCGTCTTGGAGGGCAACTGGTTGTTTCCTCTGTCTATTTGTCAAGGTGTTGTACCTTGGCGGCAATGGTGACTTCTCTGTTTACGTCCTGAACGCACTCAGTCCTCTGTGGGGGAAAGGTGCACACGCTTAATAGGAAGAAAATCGGTTTAAAAAGATGTGTTCACTTGCGTTTTGAATAGCCGCTGGAACTAAAGGAGTTGATACCGTTGTTGTCAATACGACACGATTGTGGACGTCAATTCTGGTGGTTAGGTGCAATTGATGTGCCATCATGCATATGGATAAAAGAATGGAGTTTTTCAACTATGTATTTTTGAGCGATGCGTTGCTGTGATTGTTCGACGTAGCTACAGTCTTTCCGGTAATGTTGGTGAGCTTCGAAACTGTGAAGGAGCTGCCTGCAGCTACTCCTGTCCTCGCATAATCCTTGCCTTTTCTTCTCCTTTTCTTTCTCGATGTCGACGCACGGACGGGTGTAGTTGGAGTCGCATCCCACGCAAATCGACCTATCTCATTTCGCGCGGAATCGGTGTTTTGAATAGCAGTACTCTGCCTGCGAACACGTTGTCGCTTCACGGTACGTAATTTTTTTTTGATTACACACCTATAATTATCAATACCTGAAAGTATCCTCTTGTTGCACTTCTTGGACGCACATCAACGCGGTGCTCTTCACAGGTGACTGAAATAGTCCTGTTGTTTTCCTTTTTCCTTTTCTTCTCTTTCGTTTTACGCAGCAAAAGAAAATGGCGGATGAAGAGGACTATGACGTCGAGGTTCAGAAGACCGATAACAGACAGGCGGAGCGCTCGCAGCGGCGTATTGAAGTTCTGCAACACGACACGAACCAAGCGCGGACGGAGGAGGTTGTGGAGCACGCGCAGTGCGTCCTCGATGCGATGCCGGCCGAGTACGCCTCGAAGGACGTGGCGGCCAAGCTGAAGCAGCGCCTCGACACGGCGTACGGCGGGACCTGGCACGTGATCGTCGGGCGACACTTCGGTGCGAATGTGACGCACGACGCCGACACCTTGATCAACATGAAAATCGACGGCGTATACTTTTTAGCGCTGCGGTCAGGCCCGCCGGAGCGGCCGATGCTGGAGCCGCAAGACGAATCCGGAGGGAACTACTAATGGTGACCCCCCGTTGTTCAACATCGTAAACCCAATAGTTTTGTGTGGGGTTTGTTTTGCTTTCTTTTACTTTGTTTGCAAGCAACGATAGTCTTTCCTGTAGTGGTCCTCCCTTTCCCGCCGTGAAATGAAAGTACTGCCATGCTGTATAGAGTCGCTTTGTTGACGCGTTGTACTCATCGATGTAAAATTCTAATTCTTGTTAGCTTGCTTTTCTTGTTTTTATTTATTTCTCAGCAGAAACCAAATAACCGCTGAAATGTAATAGCAGTGCTGCGGGCGCCCTCCACCTCTCTCTCTTCTCTCCTCTTTGTCTTCAAAAGATGATGCTTCTCCGCATTATTATTATTCCTCGGTGCTGATGTTTGCGTCGGCTGTGAAGCGCACTGGTTTCTCGAATGCGCTCCACGCTGAAGAATCTCGCCTGCCGAATATCCGTGTTGCGCGATGATGGTTAACTTCTCCCTTGTTTTACGCTGCGGTTGTCGCAGGCGAAGGCGACGTGTGTCTCAGAGGACGCACTCGAGGGGCAGTAACGCACTCTAGGAAGAAAGAGAAACTTGAACAAAAAAAATGAAAGAGAAATAACGTTTAAAGTATGCGCTGGTCCGCAGCACGGTCTCTGAAGTACTTTTGCCAGAGGAATGCCGCAAAGGATGCGTACGACATTTTTGATGGAGTAATGCGTCTCAGCTGTCTTTGCCGTTCTTCTTTGTTGTTTTCATTCTCGAAATGCTGTATTGGACATCTGCTTGCCTCGTGACGTACCCCTCTCTCTTTGATTTGCTGCGAAACGTCGAGGGTGGTTTCACGTTGAAACAGTAGCGATTGGGAGAGCTCTTCTTATGCTATATTTCTGTCCTTCGAACCCGATCTCGTGGCCAAACTTCACCTATTTGTTTCTCTCCTTTCCTTTCTTTGACGCTCTTTCTCTGCTTCCCTGTTGTAACCGTTCTGTGGAGATACTTTACAAAGGCCTGGGTGCATCGTGGCGAAGTCCTTTACTTCTTTTTTTTTATATTTTCTTTCTCCTCTTCTCTTCAATCAAACTCGAACAGCTGCCGCGAAAACACAGGAGGAAAGGGTCAGCGACTCCGCAATGCCAGCTCCAGCGAGCAAACTGAAGTCGTTTGGCAAAAATCGTCGGGAGGCGAAGCAGCCGACGACCACCTACGATGCGGACGGCAACTGGGTGGGCAGCGCATCTCACCAGGACACGATGCGCCAGATTCGAAACAAACTCTTCGACACCTACTACGGCTCTCTGCAGCAGTTAGGCCGTGTCGCAGCACGTAGCGTAGATCCGACCGCAGCCCCTTCTGCCTCTACCTCCTCCTCGTCCCCAGCACAGGGGGTGTCCGAGGAGATTGCTGCCGCGCTTTGGGAAAAGGAGATGGAGCTGTTCCGCACCCCGCTCTTGACGACCTTCTGGATCAACGACACCGATCCTCTGGCTGGACGGGTACGGGCGTACATGCAGTCCCTCGACGCCTCGCTCGTGGAGCCCATCTCGTGGTACCCGATCGAAGGCATGGGATGGCGTATCCTGGCCGATAAGACGGAGTTCCGCAAGCGACCGGAGATGCAGCCGCTGCGGCAGTACCTGATTCAGCAAACGGCACTCGGTACGATCAGCCGGCAGGAGGAGGTTTCGATGATTCCACCGTTTCTGCTGGACATTCAACCGAATGACGTGTGCTTGGACATGTGCGCCTCGCCTGGGTCGAAGACGGCCCAGATGCTGGTGGCGCTTGGCCGACACAAGGTGGTGCCCTTTGAATCGGATGCCTGTCCTTTCCCATTTCGGTACGACAGCGACGGGCTGGTGATTGCGAATGAGCTGGATACGAAGCGGGCGAACATGCTTGTTCATCAGGTAAAGCGGCTGCGTCTCCTCTTTCCTTTCGCGCTCTTCACGAACCACGACGCCCGCTACTTTCCGGAGATAAAAGTGGGGCCGTCGACCGCCCAGACGGAGACGAACGGGGTGGGAGAAGGTGACGTCTTGCGCTTCGATAAAATTCTGTGCGACGTCGTCTGCTCCGGCGACGGCACGCTGCGGAAGGCGCCGCATATCTTCAAGTTGTGGTCGCCCAAGGAGGCCATCAACCTGCAGAAGCTGCAGATCCAAATTGCCCTGCGCGCCTGCCACCTCCTGCGCATCGGTGGTCGTCTTGTCTACAGCACGTGCTCGCTGAACCCAGTCGAGAACGAGGCGGTGGTGGCCCAAATTGTACACCGCACGCGTGGGGCGATGCGTCTCGTGGACGCTCGTGCCCTCCTGCCCCACCTCGCGTGTGCACCGGGCATGTCGTCGTGGACCGTGACGGATGCGAAGGGACGCGTCTATGAGCAGCCGGAGGGCAACATGCACGAGGCGCTCTTCCCTCCGCACACGCCCGGCGGGTACAGCTCCCCGGCGGTGGAGGCGCTGGATTTGGCGCTGTGCATGCGGCTGTTGCCGACGCACTGCAAAGGCGGCGGTTTCTTCGTGGCCGTCTTGGACAAGGTCAGCGAATTCCGTCTGAAGAAGCTGGAGGCACTGAAGGCAGAGACCGAGCCTGGAAACGCGGTCGTCGTCAACGGGGTCAGTGCGCCTGCGGTGTCCTCGCCTGTAAAGAAGGAAAAGAAGGAGGCGCTGGCGGCATTGGCTGGTGCTGATGACGCGGACGCCGACGCGCTGGAAGCGGAGCTGACGGTGGCCCCGCAGCCCACAAAGCCCCGCTCCCTCCCACCGCAGTTTGTGGCGGCACCGCAAGAAATTCAAAGGACGATCACCGACTTCTACGGCATTCCGCAGTTCCCGATGGACCTGCTCTTTGTGCGCACCGCGCAGGGTGCGCGAGAGCTGCGGCTGTCGCAGGGCTCTGTGTGCAGCATCGTGTCCCGCCAGGCAGCGGCGGTGCTGCGGCACAAGACGGACTCCGTCGTGATTGTGTCGGCGGGGCTGCGCGTCATCGCGTTCGAGTGTCTGGACAAGGGTTGGCGCATCGCCAGCGAATCGGCGGTGCTGTTTGCGAAGCTGATGCGCCACTCCGCACGGCTGGTGCGTGTGCCGGTGTCGTTCATTCAAGACATGGTGGCGCACGGCGGCAAGCTGAAAGAGAAATTGTTTGAAAAGATCAACGATGCGGCGCTGCGGAGCAAGCTGGAGAGTTTCCCCATCGGCACGCTGCTTCTGGAGATTGAGGCTCCCAAGGCACAGGGTGGGGTGTTCTATTCCGTAGCTCTTCGCGCACGGTCGCGCATTCAGCTCCTGGTGGATCACGAGGATTTGGAGGGCATGCAGCTACGACTGGGGGAGGAGCCGGTGGTACAAGAAAAGGATGACAAGGAAGAGGTCACCGCGGACGTCGAGGAACAAAAGGGAGGTTTGTAATTTGGAGTGTGAGACTCCATTACTTCGTTGTGTCGGCGCGCCTCGTTGATGGCATAAGTGTTATTATTTTGTTTCCCTTTTTAAAATGACTACAACGGATAACGTTTGAAACGAACTGTTTTTTGAACCCTAACTATCATGGCGCGTCGTGTCAAATTTATGCGCGAATGCAAAGGCTTTCATTTCCCTGCACAGTGGCTTTTGTATTACCGATTTCTCTCAGAAAAGCGGAAGAGGCGTATCTGCCTCACACACGTACACACACGCCTTGGAGCGGAAAGGAAGGAACATCGAAATGAAGGCTGCGTCCATAAACTCACACCCGATAAGCTGCGAGTAACACGTGAGCAACAAAACGAAAATCAAAAAGAAAGGTTTATCGTTTTTCTTTTTTAAAAATATAATAGACTACCGTTCTTTTTCGACCCCCCCCCCCCCGGTCGGGGAATTCCACCTCCGGTCTGGTCATGCTCACGCGGTCGATTTGCCGCACATGTAAAGGGAAAATGTATGTCTCTGCTTTCCCTCCACGAACAGAGAAGCCAACGTTGGCGTTTCTGCCATTTCAGCTTAAGAACGCCATGTCAAATTCAGAGGAACTGTGTCGAAGTCGGCGAAAAGCATCTCCTCTTCTATTTTTCTCCTCAACGGCTCTATTTCACCGCTTTCTGTTAACGCTGTTTTGTAATCGCTTTTTCTTTTTCTTTTTCAAACTACCCCGCTTCCATTCGACCACGACGTTTTCGCGTGCGCTCTCCTTGCCTGCCGATTATTATTGTACCTCTCTGCTGTACCTCAGTGCCGTGTATACTTCTGTGGTGAGGACTTCCACTGCTGCCGTGTGCTGCGTGAACCTGACCAATACATCAAAAACGCGCTTTACTCAACTACTGTGTCCGGTTGGTGCATTGCTCTTCGTCAAAGTGTCCACGCAAACACACTCATCAAAAAAGACGAGTTCGTTGCACTCAATCTTCGAAAGGAGCCCTTGAAGATTGAAAGTCTTTTTTTTTTTTTGCAAGTCGCGTGGAATCAGCGCGAGCGCCACGCTTATACAAACTCTCTTGCATACTTTGATAGTGTTTTTCACTGTTGGAACGGCTGCGTCTGTCTTCTGTGATTTCCATACATCTGCACAGCTTTCTCTCTTTTTTTTTGTTTTTTGTAAGCACTGTCTTTCTTAGTGCGGCGCTGGCGTTTTCTTCGGTCATTACGCACCGTATCACCGCCACACTTCACCTATACACACCGTGTTTTGCTGACCTGCCTGCGTCATCTTTTTTCCTTTCTTTCGGAATTGCTGAAACGTCTCTTCTTGTTTTCTGTTTTTGCACCTTTAATTCATATACATATCCCAGCGACAAAAAAGGCAAAGATGAAGGACAGCAACTCAGCCAATGGCGGGCCCGTCTCACGCCTGAGAAGCTCGCCAGGCGACGAAGACATCCAGCCGTCCCTTCCAAGCAACGCAACCACTTCAGCCACCGCCGCCAGCTCTAAAGTGCCGGAGAAACTCACCGACACCTGCTCTTGTGAAGGCGACAAGGTGCACGAAGAGACGCCTGTCCGGTGCGCCGACGGGCCGCCAAACACGCCGACGACGTCCAATGCGGAGAGCAACTCGCAATTCGACATCCTCAGTGAACCGCTTGAGAAGCAGTTTGACCGCATCGAGAAGGAATTTGCCACGTTGGAGGCCCGCACCATGAATCCGCGGCAGTACAACTTCACCTCGTCCTACGCCTTCCCCACCAAGAACCGTTACATCAACGTGATGGCAAACGAGGACACCCTCTTTCCGCCGCTGCGGTCGCCGCTAGCCGCGCGCTCCTCCGCGCAAAAGCCACGCTCGACCGGCCAGCGAGTTCTCAACACCCTACGTGGCAGCCCGGCCACTGCGGGCGAGCCGGCAGCTGCCAGCGACGACGTCAGCAGCATCAAGGCGAACTTCACCACGGCCAGCGGCAAAAACGTCCCTTTGTACTTCAACGCCAACACACTTGACTTGGGCGTGGAGCCGATTTTTGTCGCCTCGCAGGCGCCGGTGCTGGACTGCATGGAGGATTTCCTAAACGCGATCTACAACTACGAAATCCCTCTCATTTTGATGCTCACCGAACTGCAGGAAGCCGGCTTTGTCAAAGCGGAGCGGTACTGGCCCGCTGACAAGGGCAGCGGACTGGCCGGGGAAGCTTTTGGGAACATGGCTGTGTACAAGGATCTCAACGACCCCTATAGGACCGACGCGAAGCATGAGTTGATCTGGCGTCCCTTTTTTATTCGACCGTGCAACGCGCCGAAGGAGAAGGAGCACAAGGTGACGATGGTGCAGTACGTTGGCTGGCCAGACCGCGGCGTACCGGACAGCACCGAGTCGTTTGAGGAGCTGCTGCGCATTATTGCCGACCGAAACGCGGCGAATCCGAAGACGCCCGCGGCGGCTGATGCGATCAGCGGGGCCTCGAACTCCAGCAGTGGCGGGAGCAACAGCGCTTCCGGCACTCGCAAGCCGTCGGTGCTGGTGCACTGCAGCGCCGGCATTGGACGCACCGGCACGCTCATTGGCGCCTACGCGGCGATCAAGCTGATGGAGGCGGGTAAGTTACATCGGGACAGCATCTGCAGCATTCTGTCTGTCATGCGCAAGGCTCGATTTGGTATGGTGCAGCGTATTGAGCAGTACATGTTTCTCTACCTTATCGTGTTGCAGCACCTCGGGGCGGACACGACGCAGTTTGCAGCCCGCATGCAGCCGCGGGCCGATTTGTACAATTATCGATGGATGGAGGCGCAACAGGCAGCGATAGCGGCACGCCAGGCGAGGCAGCAGCAGCAGCAGTAGTGACGATCGTCTTTCTTTTGGCTGGCCGTTCAACTCTTTATTCTTGCGTTCTGTATTTCTCCCCAGAAGTCGGCGTTGACTTTGCGCGGACTCAGAACGAGAGAAAGCGATGCGTCGCGGCGAAACCAGAACCTTGAGAGTACATATATATAGACCTGAGATCTCCTCTTTTTGCAGTTATGACGGCTGAGGTCTACTGGTGTGTGTGTGACAGTACGTTGCGATGACGGTGGAGCGCAGCGGTGTTGGGCAAGTTTGCAGTCTCCATCACAGGCCGTTTGCGTACGAGAGAAGCATGGGAGTGGTTGCTGTAGAAGCGGAAGCTCTTCCCTCTCCTCTGGTTTTTGTCCCCCCCCCCTCTGCATGAGCCTCCGCCCCTCCTGTCAGAGCGAACCAATCTCTGTTGCTGTTTTGTTTACTTGTTTATCTTTCTTTACTGATTGGCTTGTGTTTGTGGGATGAGCGTTCACGTGTGTGAGCGTGTCAGTGTAGCTCACGCGTGTGGTTAATAGCGGTTGACTCAAATCATCTATGATAAAAAGGTTCAAACAGCAGTAAACATGTATATCTGCTATCCCATCCCTTTGATGCTTACCATCGCACTCCCCTGAGTATCACACCAAACACCGAAGTCTTTTCACTGTTTTAAGGTTGCCAACTTCATATGCGTAGATGTTGTGTTGTGTTGTTGCGGCATTCTTTCGTGCCGTGCGTTGGCCTTATTTTTTCTCTTTTGTGGAACGTGCAGCAGATTGAAGTTGTTTCTGGGCTCCCTTTCTTCTTGGCATCTGACGCCTTCTTTAAAACGCTGTTGTCGTCTCCTCTCTTCTCCTCTCCTATGCAGTCTTCTCTTTTCACGTGCTTGTAGCTCTGGTGAGTTTTTTTTTTTCGCTGTTCCCCTTGTCATACAGCATGTAATAGAGCCTCTTCACTGCTTGGCATCTCTTAGTTGTTCGAAAGGCGCACAGATCGAAATCTCCCGCTATCTGCTTCTAGTTGTTTTGTTCCCCCTTCTCTTGTACGTACTCGGCGTAGAAATCACGCGTAATGGACAGTGGCAAGCGCAGACAGTACGTTGCACCCTCTATCGGGGGTGCTTCTGTGCCCAAGACGGCGGCGGCAGCGGCGGCAGAGGCGGCCGCAAAGCGTCTCATCAGCCTCCGTCGCACCGCCGTCGCCCAGCAGCAGCAAGATCAGCCAGAACAGCACGGCGCACTTTCTGGCACCTCGTCTCCCCACATCTCTCAGAGTTTCCCTTCGGCGGATACCGTGAACGGCACCACCGCTGCGCGTTCGTACGCCACGTTGGTGCGTCCAGGCGATGGGCGAGCGCCATCGCTTGAGGCATCCTCTTCATCGCAGGCCTCCCCACAGTGCTCCTCCGCCTCCGTCTCTCCGTCTTACTCTGGTGCACCGCCGCAGCAGGAGCAGCCCTTCTCGCCCAACTCTCTTCGCTTTCTACACGAAGGAGTTTCCGATGCTCGTGCCGCTGCGGCTGCAGCTGCCCGACGACAGGAGTATCGTTCGTTCCCGCAGATGCCGCCAGACCCGACCGCGGCTCGTGTGAGAGCCGCAGCAGCGGCGGCAGCGATGTCCACAACCGCCGCCACTTCCCCGCCCCCCGCGCACGTCAACGGTGAGCAATTCAATAGTAATGCAGGCGAAAACCGAGCCTTTGAACTCCCACGCCCAGAGTCGTTTCGCGCGGCAGGTCACCCCTCGTCTTCCGTGGCAGCAGCGGCGGCGGCGGCGGCGGCAGCGGCGTATATGCGCGCGCGTGGCGGCCACCTTGTGGCTCCGGCAGACCCCAACAGCCGGACATCTCCCACGCCCTCCTCCGCCTCTTCGCCGGCACCGACGCTGCCACAGCCACTTTCTGTGCATGATCAACGGCCAGAGACAACTGGACCAGCCGCGCCTTTCGCACGTCCCGCTCCGAATTCTTCCTTTCCCTCTGCGTTGGCTTTATGCGGCAGCACAGCGACGCAGCGCCTGCCTGCGCGGTGGTCACCGAGTAAGCGCGAGCGTGAAGACAGCGACGGCACCGGTGAACCGGAAAAGACGGAAGGAGTTCACCAGCGAACACGTCAGACACCCAAAGCAGATCCTTCGGCGGCACGACAAGAGGTCGGGGTCTCGAAGGGGAAAGACAATTCTGCAGACGAGGGCAGCAGGAGCAGCTCCTCCGCTTCTGCCTCCTCTGCCTCTTCTTCCTCCTCCCTCGCTACCTCGCGCGACGCCACCGCAGCTACACACCCTACAGACACGTCCGTCCGCCACCACAACGGCCACCATCCTCTTGAAGTCATCGCCGCGCCGCGGCTACACGATAGCAAAAGCGAAACGAGTGGTGCAGATGTCGTGGCAAGCAGCACGGGACCGTGGGGTGGACTGGAGCGAGTGGACCCCCTGCGCATGGTAGTACCGGCTCGGTCGTTGGCAGCGGTGGTGCAACGCGTAACGACGACCACCACCGCTGCTAGAGCAGCAGCGCCTGCCCCGTCAGCGGCTGAAAGGGACGATGAAGAAAGCGAAAATATTGTCGGTACTCTATGTCTGGAGACCGACACAGGTACGGCGGCAACAAACGAAGGCGACTGGGCTGTCCGTCAAGCTGCCGAGAGTGAAAAGAAAGAAGCAGCAGAAGAGGAACATTCCGAGCTGATCCGACTTCGCGCAATTCTCGATGTGCGTGACCATGAGTCGCTGGAGAGGCGTGCGACCAAGGCAGCCACGCTTCCTCCGCCGCCGGCAGACTTCGTGTTGGACCTCCTGCAGCAGCTTCCCGCCTCTCCGCGCCGGGCGGTGTACAGCTGCGACGACTGCCCGTGCACCGCCACGGAAGGCATCAACGAGGAGTTTCACGACTGCGTACAGCACCTCATGACGCGCATCGTCCTGCGGCGTGATGGACGCGCCGGTGACGCCGCAGCGGACGGAAACATGTCGCCCGCCCCATCAACGGACGCCACCGCAGACCACGTGAAACCCGCACAGCAGCGACACCCACGTCGCCCGGACGAAGTGACGAGGAACATGCCGTCCGACGTGCGGGATGTGGTTGCCTACGCGCGATTTGTTGTGCAGCAGCGGCAACAACTGCAGCAAGGTCACTCAACCATTGTCTTCGCGAACACGTCTTCGACGACAGCCGGCCGTGGCACCTTCGCCTCTCAGAAGGAAACGTGCGAAGAAGATGCAATGGCAGCTGCTCATCCGCAGCTGGGCTCCCTCAAGGCTTTTGTGGAGGCAAAACTGTACCTCATGCAGTCGACGAGCGCGAACCCCGAGTCGACTCCTATCGGCCAGCAGGGAGAGGAGAACATCGCGTCGCCTGCGGGGGAGCTAGGCGGCAGCGGTGGCCGGCTTGCCGCTTCGCTCGGCGCAGCCCATCAGCACTTTGTCGACGTCGCTCGCGCCGCCTCCTCTACCCGCCAAGAAAAGGCCGAAGCCGCGCAGCAGGCGGAGCAGCGCCTGGCCACCTCCGCGTTGTCGTGGCGTGAAACGTTCCAGACGTTTCTTCAGCCGGACCGGAACCGGCTGGAGAACCTGAGTTCGCTGGACGGCAGCTGGCAGCATTTGTTGGACCGGCAAGGCGCCAGCGGAGACGTTCTGCAGCGCCTACAGCAACTTCTCCTGCCAAGAGACGCTTCGTCCGCCAACTCGCTGAGATGCGGCCAGCAGCAGCAGCAACAGCAGTGGGAATGGGGAAAAATGTCCAAAAAGAAGCGGAAGAGAGGGCGAGGACGTGCGCAGGCGTGCCAAGATGGGCGCAGCGGGGGACTCGAGCTGCCATTACCGCCTTTTGACTCTTCCTTCCCTCTGCCTATGGATGAGTGAGTTTCTGTGTGTGGCCGGAGAAGCACAGGCGTGCACTCTTCGCGCGTTGCTTTTCCTTTTCCCGGTTCCAGGCAAGGCTGCGAGAGTGGGACTCTCTTTACCTGGCCGCGGAGAAGATGCGAAGGCGATACCCCTTCAGCGTTTTTTTCTTCTTCTTTTGAGTCTCTGTTACTAAGAGGAGCCAAGTCTTTGCTACTCCAGCGTCTCTCATCTTAACGCAGAAAACGGGGAACCCCCGCTAATTGGGCGTGGAAGACGGTAAATGGTGTGGAAATCCGCCAGGTGATGTCCCGTTGGATCTCTATCCTACGTGGAAGTCATACGGAATAGCTAATGTCGCCGGAGATGCTTCATTGTTAACGCTACATCTCGCATTTCTGTGATTCTTTGTTCTCCCACTGGTGGGGTACTACGGCGCACACACGCACGCCAACAACAACTCAACCATCTCTTCGTTTGCTCCTTCTTCTTCTTCTTTTTTTTTTTTGCAAGAACAACGTTACTTGACGGGACCCTTTTTGTGTTGAGAAGCGACAGGCTCCTCTCGTGCTGGCTCTCTCGTTCTGATTCACTTCATGGAGGCTGTCATCTATAATCATGCCGGCGAGGACGCCGCGCAGCGACGCGCCGATCTCCGTCAAGCGATGCAGGCGTTCCTGACCGACACATCCTCCTGCACTGCTGTGCATGTTATTGGGCTCTTTGTTCGCATTCCAGTTCCCTCCACCATCACCGCTGCAGCTCCCTCGAGCGCTTTCACGGCAGACAACGGTCCTTCCTCTTCTTCTCCCTCTGTTGCTACGCCGCACGCACCGAAACGTCAGCGCAGCATGCAGAAACTGGCGTGGTGTGCGCTGGAGGCAGAGCGACGCTTACGACAAGCTGCTGAAGATGCCGCAGAGCTAAACAGGTGGATGCTGTACGGAGCACTTCACCACGATCAACAGCCACGCAACACGAGAAACCATCAGAATCACAAGACGAGGAGTCCGTCTTCTTCAGTGATAGTATCATCGATATCGCCGCCTGTGTCTGCCGGGGTGAAAGTGGTGGTGGTGGCCTATCTAGCTCCGCAAGCACGGGACGATGTGACCGTGTACGAGAGCTGGCAGCGGTGTGCCGAGGCGTGCACGGCGGCGTCCCCGTCAGCAGCAAGCAGCGACACAGTTCACACATCGCAGACGACACGGCGACTGTCGCCGCTGCACCGGGCCGCGTTTGTTGCCCTTTCGCTTGGCACACCGTCGTTGCTGTTGACGTGGGCAGAGCACCCTAGACGCTGTTTTGTGAGCAACCTGCTGCTTCCTCACCAGAGCCTGTTGATGGATTTGTCGTGGTGCATCGACGCACTACACACGCCGAGGGCGGAGGGGGCGGGCAACGGTGAGACAGTCGCTGATGGGACTGGGCGAGGTAGAGTAACAAGTCAGGTGCTTCTGGATTTGTTTTCGCAGGATGTGCTGCCGGCTCTGAGGTTCCCCAAAGGAGACAGCCGGTGTGCGTTTTGGTTCTCGTACGCGAGCCTGATGGCCGCCTTGCATCCACGTGTGTTCCTGGGCGATGGCGCAGAGTTACGCCTCGCCGTGCAAGCCGCGCCGCAAGAAGGACGGCACCGTGAGAGTCGCATCAGCAGCAGCGGCATCGTGGATAACGCCGACGCGTTTGCGGTAACACACCAGCGAGTCCGTCAGGTCTTCGGCGCGCTCTTTCAGAACTCCCCCACAGCACCCGGCCGCACACAGGCACTGCGCGTTTTGCTGAGCTATGGCGGCTCTGTCTCCTCGTTGAAACGCCAGCTGGTTCACGTAGCTGGTGGGCGGGACTGCCGCTGCGGGGGTGCAAGTCCATTTAGCGCTCCGACATCCGCTGCTGCGCTGCTGCGGACCCGAAGCCTTGTGGACATCCACGCGTTGTTCGGGGTGTTGATGGGCCATGACCGCACCGACGTCTACGCTGCCGCGGCGGCCTTTGTGCGCACGGCGGTGCGACGATCCGCGACGCCCTCCCGTGCGGCTGCGAGCGCAGCAACGGTGCGGGTGGCGCATGCGCTGGAGAGCACGCTGGTGCAGGTGAACGCTGCCGACACAGCAGCAGCCGCAACGCCGGCATTGAGGGGAACGGCAAATGCGTTTGTGGAGGTCGGGGCTCGTGCCTTGGCGCGTAAGCGGGCTCGCCTAGAGAGGTGCCGTCTAGGGAAGACCAGGTCACACCTCCGTCCACGCGACTGCGCAGCACGTGCACGCAAGCATTCGCTGGCGCGCAAAGCACGGCAGGCGTCGACGCTGAAAGGTGCAAGCACAGGTGCAGCGTCGCGGAAAGCCGGTAAAAAGCGCCATCCTGAGCAGCAGCAGATCGATACGACTAGCACGGTGATCGCCAAGCACGCAGTAGCGGCATCTGCCGCTGGTGCTCCTCCGGCAAAAAAGTCCAAGGGAGAGGCGGTTGCACTTCCTGGGACGGTGGCCAGCACGGCGAGCGAGACACTCTGTTGGAGTGTGGACGTGGGCTGAGGAAAAGACAGCACAACAACCTTTTCAATCGCACCGGGTACATTCTAATTCGTTTAAGATGTTTCTGCTAATAGTAATGTACACTGTGGCGCATCGTCCCCCTAAAAAGCGTTCGTACTGTTGCTCAGTGGTCTCCTCGATGAACGTCTGCGCTATGGCGTGGTCCTTTGGTTTGTGTGTTTGTGCGGGGGGTGGGGGGGGGTGCAAATGTAAACCTCCCTCCCGTGAAGGATCTCAACAAGCAGCGGATTGGGCGAAATTGACCCCCTTCGATCGTTCATCGTCTACCATGCTCTTCCCATCTTCCTTTTTTGTTGTTGCCCTGTGCTCTTTCACTTATCTTTCGCCTACGCCCACCGCTTCGGCCGTCAACCTCTCTCCCGCTCTCCTGCTCTCCTGCTCTCCTGCTCTCCTGCTCCGTCTCGCTCTTCTCCACGGCGTCGCACTTACATGACACACATCGATGAAAAGAGTTTCAGCCGCTCTACTCGAATTTTGGTTGTACGCAAACACAGAGACTGCTGTTAGTATTATTATTATCTATTCTTTTCTTTCACGCCCGTCACTTGCATCTTCTTTTTCTTTTATTTGCTCCTAGCGTTTTTGTTTCTTTGTATAACCCTGAGAGCGTTTTTGCGAAGGTGGTTTGTGCACTTTGGGGGATCTAGCTTTTCCAGTTATTATACATTTCTTACTCTGTTTTTATTATTATTTCTGTCTGCTTCGTTCTCCACGTTAGAATCGCCGAAGGTCCACCAGCCGCAAGCGATCTTCACAAGGGGGAGGACCAACAAAAGAAAAGCTTTTGTTTCATCTTTTTAACTTCCGTCTTTCAACTGTCTCGCAAAAAAAAAAAGGAAGAAGAAGAAAAGGAAGCAAGCGAGCGAGCGATATACACATATATTGTCACTTCACTGCTTCACAGCGAATCTTTGTTTCTCTTTCTCTTTTCTCTCTCTCTCTCTCTCTTGCTCTCTATCGACAACGGCGTCGAAGAAGTGCCCACGATGAACCAGTTTGACGATGGCTTGGGGAAAGGAAAGCCGGGCAAGGCACCGGCGCCGATGGATGCCGGCATTCCGGTTGGTCGTAACGGAGCAAACACATTCGGCAACGACGGGGCCGCGTATCAGTACCCGGAGGCAGAGATCAACTACGACCAGCTGGACGGTGCGCCAGTCGACGGTACCCCTCTTTACCCCGACGCCGTGATGCACAACCCGAAGCTGTCCCGCTTCCGCATTCATGGGTGCAAAGACCTGTGGGCTGCCGTTCTCTTTGGCATCCTGGTTCTCTTTTCCATTATCTGGAGCATCGTGCAACTTGCCACTTACACATACGAACCGGGCAAGGGCGTTTCGCCTGCGTTTGATAACGGCAGTTCTGTCCGCGTGGCGTGGGTTGCGGGCGTGTGCGCCGTTGCAGTCGGCGGGTCTCTCGTGACTTCGTTTGCGCTGCTTGTGGTCGCGCAACGCATGCCGGTGCAGATGATCTACATTGCGAACATCCTCACGATTCTCATGTTTATCATCTCTGCGATTATGGCCTTTGTGCGAATCGACATTGTCGTTGGCATTCTCATGCTGGTCTGTGCAGCCTTCCAGGCTCTGTGGCTGTTCCTCGTGCGCGACCGGATACCGCTGGCAGCGACGCTGCTCTGCACTGCGGCGAAGCTGATTTCGAAGTACAAGTCGAACTTTGTGCTCAACATCGGGCTGTGCGTCGTGATGTTTGGGTACATTGTGCTGTGGGGCTTCGGCGTTGCAGCGCCGATCGACCGCCTCAACCGGCGCAAGGGCAACGGCGGCCACGGCTTCGCGATTGGACTGCTGGTGTTCGTGCTGCTGTGGGTGTGCCAGGTCGTGCCGAATGTGATGCACGTGACGGCCTCTGGCCTGATCGCGACGTGGTACTACGCAGGGTCAAACAATATGCCCCCGCATCCGACTATCGCTTCCTTCAAGCGGGCGACAACGACAAGCTTCGGCTCCATCTGCTTCGGCTCCCTCATCGTCGCCATCATCCAGTTTCTGCGCTGGCTGCTGGAGTCGTCGCGCGACAACGAAAACGGGTTTGTTCGCTGCTGCGTGGATTGCATGCTCCGCTGCATCGAGAACATTGTTCAGTACTTTAACCGATACGCATTTGTGCATGTGGCCATCTACGGCTGCGGCTACATCGAAGGCGCAAAGCGCACATTTGAGTTGTGTCAGCAGTGCTTTTTCGCGGCATACTTCAACGACTGTCTGGTGGTGCCCACGCTGAACATGTTCACCTTTGCCATTGCCATTCTCTTTGGCATTATAGCGGGTGTGGCCTCGTCGTCGTGGCCGGTCGGCGTGCTCGTGTTTTTCATGTCTGCTCTCGTGCATCAGCTGGTATTCACCGGCGTTGACAGCGCTGTGACGACGATCTTTGTGTGCTTCGCGGAGAACCCAGAGGCACTGCGCGAGTCGGACCCGGAGCTGTACGCGGCGATCCATGCTGCTGATGCCAACGGCACGAACAACAACGCGTCACCACCAGTTTAAGAAGTGGGAAAGAGAAGAGGAGGAAGGTTTCCTTTTTTTGTTTTGAGGGCAGCGATGGAGAAAACACCTGATTCTACTAACGTCTTCTTTAAGTCAAACAAAAAACACTTTATTATGCTTGGTTTTTATTTTTCCATTAAGTGAGTACCGTGACGTCCTTTCTTCATCTTACTGTTGACATACACAATCAGAAAGAGTTGAATGAGCTGCGAACGAACCCTTTTTTTTTAGAAAGCACCTTCCTTGGCCTGGCTCTTAGCTTCTTCGATTTGCTTTGAGGCCTGTAAAGACAGCTCGCAGATTTGCGAACGTTCTCAAACTGTGTTTCTCATCCCAAGTAATGAACTCATATTGTTTTCCCCAGTTTCATCTGTTGAATCCTGTGCTGGCTGGTGCTACCACTACCTACAGAAAAACAATGGAGTGGAACAGAGCTATCTTACGCTCCTCACTCCCTCACTCATCCTCTCATCTTTCCAGTTGTGGTCGTTTTAACTGACAACTTTGCGCCGGCACATATAGAAAACAAAATTTAATAGAAGCAGCACCATAAAAAGCAGTTTTTCTTTGCTGTGTGTTGACACCCGACAGCACTTGTCGAATACATCGCTTTATTTCACCTCATACGTTATTTGTTTATTTATTTACTGATCTCAAAGGCAGCGGCAGCAACAACAGAAAGAAAACTTCAATCCTTTACAAGCGAAAGCATGTTTGCCGGTCACACCTTCTATGTGTCCCTGACGACGTCGCCTCTCACCGTGGCGGCGTTGACGCAGCGAGGCGGGAGTGTAGTGTACGACGTGGACCGCGCCACATCCATCACCTGCGTTGTGATTGCGAATGAAAATGTTTGCAGCAACGCTGCGGCGTCTCCGGCGGCGCCACCGTGCTCTTCGTCTTCCGCCGCCATGCGTGGTGGACGTGGCTGGGCAGTTCGCAACAAATTGCCAGCCTCTGCAGAGGACCACATCCGCGCCGCGCGCGTGCCGGTGGTGTACGAGTTGTGGGTACATCAGTGCGTGCGGGCAGGTCGGCCACTCCTGCCGTGCCAAGGTGGCCCAGATGTGGTGGCCTACAACCCGTTTTTGTTTGCAGGGCTTCGCTTCACCACCACGCAGCTTCCGCTGCAGCTGAAGGCAAACATTGTAGCCATTTTGCAGTTTTACGGGGCCGAGTACCACCGCCACCTGCTCGACACAACAAACACAGTGGTGTACAGTCACATGCAGTTCAAGGGCGTCAGCAGCAGCGCAAATGTGTCCTCTTCCTCCTCAATCGACGCGTGCCCGTCCGGTGCAGTACCCCATAAGTCGCCGCCAGCCGCAGCCACGACACCTACGGTCACAGAGGCTGCCGCAGCACCTCTGACGAAGCTCTCGGTGGCGCGTGAGAGGGGCATGGCATGTGTGACGCCGCAGTGGGTCCAGCTGTGCCTCAATGCCGGGCTGTTGCTGCCGCATGCCGCGCCGTTGGTTGCGACACTTTCTACTCGCTCTATTTCTCTCACCGACGCTGCTGGCGGGCCCGGCGGCAGCGTTGAGAAGGCGCCATGTAGAGGAAATGACGAAGCGGTCGCAGACGGAGCTCCGGCGTTACGCAGTGCTGATTATCGTAGCGAGACCCAAGAGAGAGCAGACATGGAGAAACGGGTGGCGGATGCGCTGGATGACGTTGCTGCGCCAGTTGCCGCTGCAATTCGAACCGGCGCAGACACCACGGCACTGCTCTCTTCCACGGTGTCTTCCACTCCATTCACAGACAATCCGGCCTCGGAAGACACCGTGCAGCCACTCTTTACGAACTCTTCGAAGACTTCACGGCTTGCGACGGCGCTGGAAGAGTATCCGGAGGTGCGCGCAGCGCTGCAACTGGCGGATCGGCTTGCGATCAACGCGCCTGCCCGCCCCCACAAGAGACGACGCTATCGTTGATAACGACGCCTTTCGTGCTACTTTTGTTGCGGACTACACCCGAATGGAGGGCAGCTTTCTGTTAAGCGTAGCCTCTTTTTTTTTTCTCCCCTTACGCATATCATAGAAACACCAAGAAGCAAGTTTTTTTTTTTTACTCTCTTCTTGGATAGACTATAGAAGCACCTTGTGTACGCTGAACGTTCTCTCGTTTATTATTATTATATATTGCAACAGCCTTTTATTCTCACAGCTTTCAAGAGCAACTTCTTCTTGCTGTTACTTATCAAAGTTGTTCATAACAGCTTTGTTCTCTTTTTTTTTTAATCCCAGTGCACAATCATCATAGATCTCAGCGACGTGAGTTTTGCCGCTTACTCCACACCACTTGTGATTCGCGCTCAGTTTTTTTTATTCCAATCAATTGAAGCAGCCAAATGCGCAGGTGACGTCGCACAAACGCAAACACCACGAAAGAAAGAGATTTCAACGTCGTCGACACTGCCATCTGCGGCCCGTGTTCCTTACCCGACCAATTCCAACTCCGTTGTTCATTGGCACCACGAAACCGCACTTGGGCAAATGCGATGCCACGTGAAACTGCATGTGTGGGATCTCTGTCACATCACCTGAAGCAGACCAGCTCTCTTATTATTATTATTATTATTATTATTATTATTATTAGTGATTTCATGCTGCGCCACTGCGCTTCGTTACGTGCTCCATCTCTCTCTCTCTCGTTGTCTCGTTGTCTTCTCTACCGTTACCTTCTGCTCAGAGTTCTTTTTGTTTTTTTAAAATTGCGGTGATCGACTGCTGGTGCTGCCAGAGTTATCGGTGGTGGTGTTCTACAGCCTTCTCTTTTTTTCCTTCCCTGGCGTATTACACGTTTCCCTGTTGTGCGTGCATCCTTCCTCCTTTGCTTAGCAACATTTGATTACTGCTCAGTGCCTTTATTATTTATTACTCTTATTAGAGAACGTTTTTCTGTCTCTCTATTTTCTTTTTTCCCGGTCACTACTACACATACAAACCTCGACGTCCAACGCTCTACCACAATGAGTACGCAGGCAACCTTGCAGAGCTTCTCCAACACGTTGCGGGGGACAACCGGTGGGGCCACCTCCAACGCCTCTTCCTCCGCTGCCACCGCCTCTTCCACGCACAACTTCTTCGATATCATTGACGGCTATTTAAATCGCATGCTGCCACGCGACAAGACCATGAAAGTGCTGCTCGTGGACGACAACGTGCTGCCGATGATCGCCAGTGCCTTCTCGCAGACCGAGCTGCTGACGCACGGGGTGTACCTCGTGGAGTCGCTGAACAGCGCAGCGCGTCAGCGCAACTTGATGAAGATGCTGCGGTGCTACATTCTGCTGCGGCCGACACTCGCCAGTGTCGAGGCGGCGGGCGCGGAGCTGCGCATGGCGAAGTACCGCAACTATCACGTTCTCTTCTGCGGGGCTGCATCGGCCGAGATGCTGGATCGGCTGGCGCAGGCGGACAACGACTCGTTGGTCGAGCAGGTGCAGGAGATCTTCTGCGACTTCAACGCCGTGAACAAGGATGCGTTTGTGCTGGAGATGCCGTCACCGCAGTCGCTCGTGTCGTCTGCGGTGCCCGCCATGCAGGTGCGACGCCTGGCGGAGGGACTCGCCTCGTTGATGGTGGCGCAGCGTCGCCGTCCGTACATTCGCTATCAGCGCAGCAGCCCCTTTGTGCAGCGCGTCGCGGCGGAGTTGGTGAGTATTCTGAAGAGTGACCCCGCCCTCTACGATTACCCTGCTCGGGACTCCGTGTTGCTGCTGCTGGATCGAAGCGATGACCCCCTCACACCGTTGTTAACTCCATGGACCTACCAGGCGATGCTCCACGAGCACGTTGGACTGCGCTCCAACACGCTGAAGCTGCCGCCCGACGTACAAGGGGCGGAGGAGGAGGGCTACGTGTTCTCCGAGCGGGACGACGCCTTCTTTGAGCACAACATGTTCAGCAACTGGGGTGACCTGTGCAACAACGTGAAGAAGTACGTGGACCAGTGCAAGGCGGCGCTCAACCTAGACCGCTCCACCGCCACGCTGGAGGAGCTGAAGTCGTTCATGCAGAACATCCCGCAAACGAAGAGCCTCACAGGTGCCGTGACAAAGCACACCACCGTCACGACGTACCTGTCGAGCGAAATCAAGCGGCGCAACCTGCTAGAGATGTCCCTGCTGGAGCAGGACATGATTGCTTCCTCCAGCCAGAGCGATCACTGGTCGCGGTTACAGGCCTTTGCGTCACGCCCGAGCACCGCGCAGGAGGACCTCACGCGGCTCTGCCTCATTTACCACCTCCGCTACGAGCAGCCAGGTGGGGCGTCGCAGGTGACGCAATACCTGGACCGCGTCGAGGCCAACTACGCCCTCGTGCTGCGGAAGCTGCGTCAGTACTACGGCGTGAACCGGCCTACCGATCGACTCTTCGCCGCGACGGGGGTCATGGCGACCATCATGAAGACGCTGGTCGATGTGGGGAACATTTACACCCAGCACGAGCCGGTGCTGAAGCGCACGCTGCTGCAGCTCTACAGTGGACAGCTGGAGTCCGCCGCTTACCCGTACCTGTCGCAGCCCACCTCGTCGTCGGGCGGCGGTGGCGGCATGACAAGTGTGGAGTACAAGCCGAAGGAGGTGATGGTATACATGTGTGGCGGCTACACCTTCGAGGAGGCGGCGCTCATCCACGCCGTGAACACGCAGACGGCGTTTAAGCCGAATGACGTGTCCAACTTTGCGACCGGCGGCCTTGGCGTGAGGGCGTCGATTGGTGGCGAGGCCACGCTGAACTCCAAGAGCTTTATTTCGCTGCTAAACCAGGTAGCACCGTCGTAAGGGGGAGGAGGACGCGGATTTCGTTCTCGGTGTCGGAGTCTTTTTTTTTCCTTTTCTCCTCTCTATTTGCGCAGCCTTTGCTGTTTTTTTTTTCGACCCTTCATAGTTTTTAGTGCTGGCGTCCCTGGGCTGAGATGCAATCTGGTAAACACGTCTTGTACTTTCAACGCCTTTCCACTCTCCATAAGCAGCAAAAGGAAAAACAAGCAAACGGTGTGCGCTTTTTTGGGTGTTGGCGGACTGCACGAGCTCTGACCTCTTCAAATTGTTATCCTTGCTGTTGCGCTTGCCGCTTCTTCTGCTCTTTGTAGGTGTGTTGTGGTTGTTGTTGTTTCTGTATCAGCGATGTGTTGTGTGTGTATGTGTGTGTGCGTCTGTGGGTGCGTGTAGATGGCTCACAATTCAGCTGCTTTTCAACAACTGTTTTTGCTTCTTGGCTTCTCGACGTCGTGCGTTCGCATAAATATATTGCAGTGTTCCTTCAACCTTTACGGGAGGAAATCAGAAAACGCGCTTTCTCGCCGTTCATCGATGAACTCCGCCGGTAAAGTGGCGAAGCTGCGATTGAAACGAGGAATGAAAGGGAAAACCTTTTTGCAGCGGTAATACGTGTGTCCTCTCTCGCGTTTCACGGTTTCGCATTGGGTAGTGCGATCAAGCTGCCTTCTGACGTTTTCCCATGAGCCGATCCTTCCACCGTGCCACCCTGTCCTTTCTTTCTATTCGACCATATTCTTTTCCAGTAGTAATGACAACAATTTGGCTGTCTGACTGCTTTAAGCGTACCGAAGCGCTCAGAAACAGGAGCAGTCGTTGCTTGTTACTGCTTTCATCTATCGTAGCAGAGCGGAGCATATGCCTTTGACGCCATCAACTACTTGAAGTCAGGTTCGACTGCCATCATATCAAGCGTACGACACGGATCACAAAGTGTTGTTGTTGTTGTTGTTTTGCCATAGAAAGCTTGTTTTTACACGGGACTACTCCGTCGTCGTCTTCTCTCTCTTTTTTTTTCTCTGGTCTGCACCCATACATCATTTCAGCATGGACAACGTATTTGCCTCTCCGCCACCAGGTCTGGCAACCGGAGAACCGCCGCTGCGGTCAGCGACCACCGTAAGCATCCAGCGGCGGCTCCCCCACGTGACGGTCGGCGCAGCACCACCGCTGTTACAGCAGCCGAGTGTTTTAAATTTGCTGACTGCCTTGCCGCTGCTTCTCTCCCTCGATCACAGCGACTACACACGCGCACTCAACAATATGCAGGAGCGTTGGACCTTGACGGAGGTGGCGCCTCCAGTTAGGCAAGGAAAGGGTACAACCGCAGTATTTGGTACGCGCGGTGATGCCGCTCCGCACGACACGCACGGCGACGCCGCCACAACAGCGGTGCGGGCAGTCCTGTGCACTAGCGGGGGCAGCCTCTCCTGGCAAGCGCAGCGACGTCGGATGCGTCGAGTTGCCCTCGACGCCTTCTTTCGCGCGAGTCTCCCGGCGCAGATTTCCGCCCGTGTCGGTGGGTCCGCTGACGCCGCCGCGACATCCGGCACGTCCGACGGCGTCCACCGCGCCACGATGCGGCTGTTGGCCCACACGCGAGCGGTCATGGAAGACGTGTCGCCCACCCAGGCTCAGCTTGTGGATCTCTTCGCCGGACGGATTCTACGTCGCACGCAGGACGAGCAGGAAACTGACGCCGCTGCTGCTGCTGCTGCTGGTTCTGGCAACTCATCTCTGCATCGACAAGTGGGAACAGGAGACGAGGGTCGAGAAGGCGTGCGGATACACGGACCGACGTGGGACGGGTCGTCATTGCAGGTCTCCCCTCGCGGCATAATGAAAACGTCGCCGTTACCAGCAACAGGAGCAGCAACGAGGCCGTTCGTCAACTCCGCCGGTGAGTCTGCTCGCTCGTCGTCGTCCTTTTCCTCTCCCTCCTCCATTGCAGAGCAGCTGCTCTACGTCATCTTGCGCACCAGCATCGTGGCGAACATGCCGCTGCGAAGTGATGAGGATAACGCCAGCCGCGATGTCAGTCGCGACGGATTCCAGGTCGACGGAAGTCGGTCAAAAGGCAGCTATCCATTTACACCACCGTCTCAGGCGGCGGGGATCTCCCCTACTCTTCTCACCTTCTCACCGACCAACACGCCTTCGAGCACGGGGAGCTTAATACGGGAAAAACCACGCGTGGATGTCTTCGGAAGTCTTGATAGGGATGAAGAGGAAGTACGTGAAGTAGCAGGGGCAACGGCGACTCCTGCTGCGCTGTTCCGGAGCAGCGAGGCACAGTCCATCCGGCATCACCCAGCAGGGGTGACGAGGGGACAAGATACTGCAGCCATAGGAGCTGTGTTGCCCTACGAGCCGCAGTGCTGGTTGGGTCCTTCGACGGTTGCGCTGGTGGAGCGCTCGACCACGCTACGGCGACAGCAACGATGGACGTGCGATCGTGACCCGGTGATCGAGGCTACGGTTGCCGGCGAAGGAGCGGAACTATTCCACCACGCCTACGCTCGGACAAAGGAGGGCATGCCTTTGTACGGTCGGCACGGCCACTGGGCACCTTTTGTGGGAGCTGCGTGGTCCAGCGAAGACGCAGACGCGCTGGACTCCTTTGTGCGCGACAGCGGACTGCCTTTTCCGTCCTCCACGACTTCCTCGGTTCGAACGGCGCGCGGGACACGTCCGGCTGGGCCTACCGTTGCCGCCGCCGCTGCTGCTGCTCCCTTCAGCTTTTCTCCCCTGGCTGCGGTTGGTGCTCGCGAGCTGAGAGGTGCGTCAGTGAGACCGCTGTATGCTACCAGTGCACACGAGGCACAACATTGGGGGCAGCCACGTGCCGGTGTCCTGCACTGGACACTGGAGGGAGAGGACGAGGACGCAGAGGGAAGCGAGGCAGACCCGTCGGTGCGGTCTCTCTTCGAAGACAAGTCAGGCAGCACCGAAGCGCTGGCAGACTTGCAAGGAGGCTTAGCTGCTGCTGCGGAGATGAACAGTGAGGGGAAGAAACGGCATCCAAAAAGTGAACCTTCCACGATGCCGCTGACCCTGCCGGCGTGCCGCACACCTTTCGTCGCGTGCAACGCGTTGTACGACCCGGCCGTCTACGCACGCGTCTACGTGGCGCTGCACCGCTGCACGGCTGGTCTGGTGGACCCGTACGAGCTGACGTACTGCGACGTGCACAGCGGACCGAACCTTGTGGAGATTCGTGTGCGCGCTGAGTTGTATGCGCCGTCGCCGGCGTGTACGCGATCGATCGTGGCGCACAGCGGACTCACCTCCATGCTAGAGTGGGGGTGCCGGTGCGGGACGTTACTGCTGCGACTGCGCCGCCTCTGCGCCGTCGCGGACGACGCTACAATGCGCGCCAGTCTCGGCAGCTACGGCCGCAGTGCGATGGACACGCTGCGGATTTACCTCTGCTTTCTCCAGCGACAAGTGTGGGAGTTGGGGGACCGTGTTGGCGGGGCACATCGGTTGAGCTTCACCGAGCTGCTCACGGCGCAGCAGCGTTTGCAGAAGGCGATGGAGCAGGTGGAGGTCCTCGCAGCGTTCTTTGAGGTCCCCTCCTCTTCTGCTGCCGCTGCTACGGCAGTGACGTCGACGGTGAACGTGGTCACAGGCGACTCTGCTCGTGCGAAGGCGAAAGCGAAGTCTCCCGTCGCGTGGGACCCCGTTGACGTCTTGCAGCAGAGCTGCTGCTCCGCCCTTTTGATGTCGCGGTTGCATGAACTCTTCACGACGCGTCACGCCAACGCACTCGGCCAGCACAGCAACGTGATCACCTCCTACAGCGAGTTGCAGCAAGAGAACTTGGAGGAGTGGATGAACTCCCTCCGCGATGGTGATACGAGTGGCGGTACGTCGAATTCGGTACCAAATGAAAAGGCTGCGTCGTTGGTCGACTTCACAGCTGATCGGCAGCGTCAGCGGAAAGACTTGCTGAGTTACCCCATCGACGCCATTGGTCTTCTCCTGCGGGCCACGCTGCGGCCCTTTCACGCGATGCTGCATCGCTGGCTCACGGCAGGCGAACTCGCGGACCCCTACGACGAGTTCTTCGTCGTGCCCTCGCATGGCCAGACACACAGCGGGTTCACGCTGGACCTCGCACCGCAACGGTTGCCCGTCTTCGTTTCCGCCGCGGCCGCAAACGACCTCCTCCACGCAGGAGTGAGCCTGCGGGTGCTGCGCGCCGCCGCCACGCACGTCGTGCTCAGTGCCCAGAAGGATGCGCGTCGCCTGCAGGGCTTGGCAGAGGCCACGGAGGCGGCGGCGGAGGACTACGCGGAGGAGCTGCTGGACACGCAGACGCTGCAGGGCGCGATACAGAAGTTCGTGGAGCGGCTGGTGCGTGGTGCGCCGACGGAGAAGGGCGTCAACGCGATGGGGCGATTTAGCCGTGGCGCAGCGGCGAGCGCAGACGACCACAACGGCGGTGCGTTGGAGCAGGCCCTCCCTCTACCGCCCCGGGTGGACGTGCTGTCGGCATACGGTGCGATTAACTGGTGGCGGCAGCATTACCAGGCCTGCACGCAGGTGCTGCTGGAGGCGGTGGAGGACGCAGCGGGGGCGGAGACACCTCCGGCTGACAACATAGAAGCAAAGACGAAAGAAGAGGCGGCGGAAGGAACGGCTAACGCGGACACCGATGCAAGCTCGGCCTCTCGTGTAGACAGTCGCAGTGAAGGCCAGCCACCATCGCCGCGACGCGAGGATGCCGCAGCTCTCTCCGCAGCCCCATCGCCATCATCTGATCCATCACATGCAAATAAGGCAACTCTAAACGAGTCGTTGCACAACGAAGAAGGTCCAGGAAACCGCATCGTTCCGCCTGTGCTGGCACCCGCCGGCGAGGGAGAAGATCAGTCCTACATCACTGTGTTCATGAACTCTGACAACGACGAGGACGACAACAGCAAAAGCGGCGAGGATGTAGGAACGAGGCAACAAGCAGCGGGGCAGAGAGGTGCCCCTGCGAAGGCATCGCCTTCTCGTTCCCTTTCCTCTGCGTCCTCGTCTGCTGCCTCGACGAGTGTGCTTGGGCTGCGGCACATCGCGGGGTCGAGACTCTCCATCGGTACCGCCATCTCCTCCACGGCCTCGTCGCGGGGCACCATCGCCCTCTATGGCGCTATCACCGAGGAGCTGCGGCAGGTGTCGCTGCTGGAGCAGCAAACGGAAGCGCGAGTCGGTCAGTCCCGCCACGCCCTCCGTGCGGAATTTGCTGCGCAGATGTGGCGGCGCAAGCGGGAGATGCGGCTGAGTGACTGGAAGGCGCAGCGACTGTCCCTGCGACTGCGTCGTGTGCGTGCCATGGATAGCCTTGTCGAAGAGCTGCGAGAGGTCTACGGCATTCGAGGGGCAGGGTTTGCCGACGAAGCACCGGTCAGTGTCTCGCAACACCACGACAACGACGAAGAAGAGCAACGACCGCACTCACCGCCTGATGCAGCCCTTTCGTCACCACCGCCCCCTCCTCGCGTTGTGGTGCCGCTGAGACGTGTGCCGCCGTCCTCCGCGCCCCCGCCCGTTCTCCTCTATGCGGAGAATGGGTTGGACGAAGGGGAACGAGACGGACGCAGTCGCCGTCCTTCACAAGGGCAGGGACTGGAGCGGCAGCGGCGGACCAGCTTCGCGGCGACTACCACCGTCATTCCGCCGCTGAGCGAAGCTGTGTCGCGGCCGATTCCGTCGCACCCCCGCCGGCGATCTTCTTCGTACGCCGCGGCATCCCCTCACCCGCCCCGGGGCATTTTGCTGCCGCCTCGGCCGGCCCGCACGCGCTCCGCCAGCGGCCCTGTGTTTGTGATGGCGACGCTGCCGCCTCCGTCGTCTTCCTCGCCCGCACAAGAGGCGCCGAATCCAGCCGAGAGCGAAGAAGCAGAAGCGCAAAATCAGCTGCCCATTGACGTTTGTGCGCCGCCGCCACGTGAGCGATGGAGGGGCCAGCAGCGCAGTCTCTCAACCCCCGTAGCAAAGACGCGCTCGTTTGTGGACCGACTGCCTTCAAACGCAGCCCGGCGACGCAGCGCAGAGGAGGTGGAGGGGGCAGCTGCGACGCTCGCCTCTCATCCTGTGTCCCTCGGTGACCCAACGGTAGTGCATCAACTACGCGATGTGGACTCAAATGGGTCCAAAACAGTCGACCCTCACAAGGAGCAGGAAGTGCGCAGTGGCAGCAGCGACGGCTCGCACGCGCGTGCGTTGCGGCTTACCGTGGACGTGCTTTCACTCTACCGAAACGAGGAGTCCATGGGCAAGGAGACACTGCAGGAGCAGTGGCACCGCACCGCGACGCTGTCATCCTTGGCCGCCGTAGCAGGTGATGAGCAGCAGCAGCAGCGGATGCGCACGGACATGCGGGTGCGTCGCGACGAGCTCGGCTACGCCCACCCCGACGCGAACTACGTGGTGGCCGACATCAACGATGACGAGTTTTTTGGCTTGCGCACCGGCCCCAAAAGCGGCGCCAAGTGGGAGGCGGAGAGTGCCGCGTTGGCGCGCTTGGCTGCTGGGCGGGCCGCGCTCGACCGCTGCACCGTTGATGAGCCGCACTTCCTGCGACAACTTCAGCGTGCCGCGCACGCGGATGTGGATTTGGAAGAGGATGCGATACCTAGAAGTGAGACAGTCGTCGGAGAGGACGCCTTTCATGGGAAACAGAGCTCACGCACCTCAATGGCAGCATACCTCAAGAAAGACGAAAGCTCAGCAACACATTCTCATGTTCGCGACGAGCATTACGCAGAGGAGGACGTCAAGGCCGCACAAAACTCTGTAGGACCTTTGCAAACGAACATGCTACCCTCTGAACTTTCGGAGTTGTGGCGCGACGATGACCCGCTTGAACGCCTACGGCAACGAGTGGCGGGTGATAATGGCGACGACGAAGGCGATTACACCGATCGCCTCTGGTCGTGGACACCGGCGGAGGCACATCGCTGGTACCTCGATCACCGGGTGTCTCTCCTTCACGTCTTGACCGGCAGCGGAGTCGATCGCGCTCTTCTCGTGGATCTGCCACTGCTCTCCGACGAGGCGGAGGCGCTGCAGTGCTGCGGTGGTTACTACCGCGCACTCGGTCAGTATACCGCGAGCTTCCTCACCCACAAGGCGCTGCAGCTGACGCTTCTCCCCCCTTACGGCTCCCTCTATCGACTCACCACCCAATTCCTCGATGTCTGCCTGATGCAACAGTCAGCCGTCGCGGTGCGCATTGTGGACGTGTGGAGCGCCGCCGTCGACGCGGCGCTTGAGATGATGGCGGAGGGAGAAGAGGCCGCCATGGTGCAGGCGGTGATCGCCGGGGCCACCACCACGCCTGCCCCGCTGGCGAACCTGACCGACCAGCAGCAAGGTTTAAATCTGAAGGGTGCGCTGGCCTCGCTGAACGACGTTTTTCAGCAGGAGTGGGCCGCCTGCGTACCATACGGGGAGTCGACGGTGCGGTTGGAATGGAAATTGTCGAGGGAGACGGAGGAGACGGGTCGCGGGGGGAAAAGGAATAGGAGCGCGCCGGCCTCGCAACGTCTGGGGTCGACCCAGCGCTACGTAGGGGAAGAAGAAGAAGGGGCGACGGAGGAGGCGGCAAACGCCGATCTCGTCTCTAGTGACGTCGACAACGACGATGTCCTGGACGGAGCCGCCCCGTCGCGTGGGTGGCACCACCGGGATGATTACGTGGACTCAGCACAGGAAGGAGATGCAGAGGAAGATGTCACCCACCAGCAGTCAAGAAGAGCAGCGAACACCGCAACGCAGGTTGCCGCATATCGTACCGATGGTGGCAGCGGCAGACGCTCCTCTCAGAGATCGCGTGCCTCTCCAATTCAGTCCTTTCTGGCCGCGCTGCGGCTCACCGCCGTGTCACCGTGGTGCAGCGGGGCGTGGTTGCTGCCCGAGCGCACGACGCCCTGCCTCGGTGGCATCTGCCGCACGCTTCTCTTCTGGAAGAGTGTGGAGCGGGTGGTGCTGCATACCTGGCGGGCAGGCGTGAACAGCGGGCTGTCTTCGGTTTTCTTCTTCTGCACCACGGTGCGGCAGGTGCTTCTGTCTACCCTGCAGGAGTCCCTGTGGGGTCAGCTGACGGAACGCACGGCGACGTATCGGGAAAGCCTGCGGTTTGAGGCAGGCGTTCTGTACACCTACCGTGCCTTGGAGAACTTCACCGCTGACCACGAAATGTTTTTGCAGGACTGCGAGTTTTACACGCTCTGCGGCCCACCCTTTCAATCCCGCGTGCAACCGCTGTTGCGTGCGATGATGCACGAGGTCGAACTGGCGGAGCGGTCCCTGCGCTTCGCTAATGTGTCTATTCGCGTAGCGCGGCGGCAGTACATGGCGACCTTCCACTCCATGGTTAGTAGCAGCAGCAACAGCAGCGACGACGAAGATGGCAACGGCAGCGCTGATGCGTCGTCGTCCGCCTCGAAGGGGCAGCGGCAATCCGCGGCGGAAAAAGGAGACGCAAGACTTCACCCACACCACCACGTCTTCGCTCTGACGCGTTGGTGCCGCCGAGGTAGGGCCTCTGCACCAGGGCAAGAAATGGCAGCATCCTCGCAGAAGACCTCGTTGCACCTGCGGCAAATTCAAGATGCTGTGGCGCACCACCAGCAGCAAGAAGAGAGCGTTGGCGAGGTGCAGAGAGCGCCGCACCTTGAAGAAGACAAAAAAGGCAGCGGCAACACTCAGAGTAAAAGTGCAAAAGACGCGGCAAGAGACACCTCCATCACACACACGCGTGAGACGAAGCGGAGGATCAATAAACCTTCCAACGCGTCCACCACAACGACGTCCACCGACAGAGGTGGTAAGGTGGCGCGCGTCACACCGCTGGATGAGCGCTCCGACTCTGCGTTCAGCAGCACTACCACCACAAACACAAACACAGCGTTCTCTGCGACAGCGCCACGCACCCTTGATGAGGGAAACGGCAACGTGGACGATGCCGATGACAAGCAGCACTGTGAAAGCAGCAGAGAAGACGAGGAGGAGGAAGCAGGAGAGCCGAATGCGAGTGAGGGCGGATCGTCCATGCAAACCACGACAACGGTGAACACGACGGGTGAAAAGAAGCGCAGACGTCGTCCCGCGCAGGCGGCTGCGAAAACGGCCCCTCGCCGCAGCATCATCGAGTCGGCCACCATGAACACAACGCCGATCTACGCTGCCGTCCTCGCCGCTCAACCGCAACGGCATGCGCAAGGAACTGCACCCGTCACGGGTTCTCAGAAACGCAGTCGAAGTGCAGGTACGAGTCTTCGTCAAGCACCCTCCGTCACAGCAGCAGTCTCGCCAAGCAAAAAACGTCACCGAGAACAGCAGCAACAAGGTCAAGGCCACGGTCGTCGCCGCGGTAAACGTCCATCAAAGCCACGGCTGACGCCTGCGGAACGCCAGGAGCGACGCGACAAGCTGCGCGTGATCGCAGAGCGTAAAATCAAAGAAGAAACCGAACACCAACGACGACGCATGCGGGATGTCGTCGCACGCCGTCTCCGTCGTTTTGCGTCGCTCACAATGTCGTTGCGCGATGCCCTGAGTGACATCATCGCCGAGGAAGATTTGGCTGCGCAGGAGATGTTGACGACAACAGACAGCAACAATAATAGCGCAACCACGGTAGCCGCAGAGTCGGCAGCGGCGGCGAAGGAGCTGCAAAGCGCGCAACGTCAGCGCATGAGCCGTTTTACCTATCTGTCCGCCATGGTTCGTCGGCTTGACTCTTTGGGTGAGGTAATGGCGAGTCAGACGTGATTAATCGTGATGAGGCGATTGCCAGGTGCAACGAGAGAAATCAGCGTGGAGGATGAAGTGTGTAGGTGTGTGTGCCGATAGGGCAGACGTGAGAGCATGCGCAATTTTTGTTGTTAGGCGAAGGGTGAGAGTTTTTTTCCCCCATGCTCGTTCAAGACAGAAACAGAAACAAAGAACTCAAACCGGTAACACACAGCGGTCTAACCTTCTGATTTAAGTGAATGGCAGGAAAATGTTTCAAACGTTGTGTTTACTCCGTAACGGCCGCTTTAGGGGTACTCCCTCATTCGCGCATCCACCATCGCGCTCTCTCTACTACATTTTCCTGCTCCTTTGAAACTCTTATGTATATATGTTTGCTCCGCTCAGAGATCAAGTAAACAAGGAGCAGCTCCTTTTTATCAAAACGTCTGTGTGTGTGTGTGTGTAAACTTCCTCTCAGCGTCCGACTCCGCACGGAAGACAGCAAAGGCACGCTGGTTTACTTTCCCTTGAGCCACTTCACGCTACCGTTTCTGCGCGCCTATATACACCCAAAAAGAGCAACGTTCCTTCCCGGTTCTACCGTGTAGATCCTGCAGTCGTGTTTTGAAGAAGAAGGAAAAGAAAAGGCCGATAAGGCATTCTGCTGCGTCTTAACTAATTAGCCGGTACGCGCGTTTTTGTTCATTTTTTCTTTTCTCTTAAGCCCTCACTTTTGGAATTTCTCAGCAATGTCGTCTTTGCAGAAGATCAACGACATCGAGGCGGAGCTCGCACGCACGCAGAAGAACAAGGCCACCATGGCGCATATCTGCGCTCTGAAGGCGCGCCTTGCTCAGCTGAAGCGCGAGTTGATTGCCTCGGATTCGAAGAAGGGCGGCGGTAAGGGTGAGGGCTTCGATGTCCAGAAGACCGGCGACGCCCGCATCGGTTTCATCGGCTTCCCGTCTGTCGGCAAGTCCACCCTTCTGTCCAAGATGACGTCGACGTACTCGGAGGTGGCGGCGTACGAGTTCACGACTCTGACCTGCGTGCCGGGTGTGGTTAACTACCGTGGTGCGAAGCTGCAGATGCTGGACCTGCCCGGTATTATCGAAGGTGCGAAGGATGGTAAAGGTCGCGGTCGCCAGGTTATTGCGGTGGCGCGGACGTGCTCGCTAATCCTCATCGTGCTGGACGTGGCGAAGCCACTGCAGCACAAGCTTATCATCGAGCGGGAGCTGGATGGCTTCGGCATTCGGCTGAACCAGTCGCCGCCGGATATTGTGATTCGCAAGAAGGACCGCGGCGGCATCAGCATCTCCTCCACCTGCCCCCTAACGCAGCTGGATAACGAGACGATCAAGACGATTTTAGGAGAGTACCGCATGTCCAACGCAGACGTCACCTTCCGCGGCGATTATTCGGCGGATGAATTCATCGACGCAATTGAGGGCAACCGCGCGTACATTCCGGCCATCTATGTGCTGAACAAGATCGATCAGATTTCCATCGAGGAGCTCGACATCATCGCGCGCATCCCGCACAACTGCCCCATCTCGGCGCACCACGAGTGGAACCTGGACGGCTTGCTCGAGTGTATCTGGGACCACCTGAACTTCATTCGCGTGTACACGAAGCCGAAGGGTCAGGTGCCGGACTACGACGAGCCGGTGATTCTGAAGCGGGTGCCACAGCCGTCGGTGGAGAAGTTCTGCAATCGCCTTCACCGCCAGCTGATGCTAAGCTACAAGTACGCGTGGGTGTGGGGCTCGTCGGTGAAGCACCAGCCGCAGCGTGTTGGCAAGGACCATCTGTTGGATGACGAGGACGTCGTGCAGGTCGTGAAGAAGGTGTAAACAGGGAAAAGCGGAGAATGCCGATGGAGGAGGTGCATGTTTTCCTTTTGTAGTTGAAGGCGATTGAGTCCACATTTCGTTTTTCTTCTGCTTTCGCGAACGGAAGCGTAATACGCAATTTCGAATAAGCGGCTCTTCGCGATCTGTAGCGCGTTTCGCAGGCATGTATGTGTGTAGGCGTGCGTGTGAAAGTGAGGCAGGATGGGCATTCGCGTTCTCTCTCTCTCCTAGGGATGCATTTCTTCTCGTTTCTTTGTCGCTATGTAATGGGAAACTGTCGGTTTTGTTTCCTTTAGCTGTGATCGGCGGCAATGACACGGACTCGCACTGATGGGCTTACGCGTCAGTTCGCTTCCTCTGTCCGTTCGTCTCCTGTCGTCGTATCTCACGCACAGGAGGGAAAGCGAAGGCTGAATCCAGCGTGAATCGGCGGGTTTTGCGCGTGACTCGAGTGCTTCGTTTAAGGCCATCTCCTATTGAAGTGCGCATGCTTTGCTTGTATTTGGGGATTGTATAAGATTTGTGTGAATGTGTTGGTGGTTTAACTGTTTCAAAGGCACAGTTACATTACGACAAAGATAAGGGAAAGAGACAGAGACAAAGGAAAGCTGTGTTCCCGCTTTGATCCCGAGAAATCAGCAGTGGATGTTGTTTTAATGATATCTGCCAAAGGAGGTGCACACGGATCCGCGCATGAACAGGAGAACGAAGTAGCGAAAAAACAAAAAGAGCTTCGCCGTTGTGTTAGTGGCGCACCTTCGCTCCGAATCACACCCCCTCCCCCCATTCGTGTTGATCGTAACGGAAGGACGTTGATGCCACTTTGAAAGGCGCTCAGCGAGAAAGAACGCGCTGCTGTTCTGTTTTCCACGGACGATGTAATACGTGACACCCTTCTCACTTTAAGCCGCACTCAACACCTTTTTCTTTTCTTTCCGTTTCTACGCTTTCTGTTTCGAGAACCGAAGAGCCATTTATATTTAAAAAAAACGTCGTTAATCTTCTTTCCATCAAAAAAGAAAATATCTCCCCTCTCTTCATTGCAAAGACGCGAATAAGGATACATACTTGTTTACTTAATTAAGCAGCACGGAAGGCACTGCGGATTCACTTCAGAATTGGTGCTTTTTTAAACTTCAAAAGAAAGAAAAAACACTTATATATTTAATTCTATTAACCCGAAACACTGTTTCGTCCAACACCAATTTACTCTTCTTTCATTTGTACGCTTGTTATTGCTGTGGTTTTTTGTTTTGCTGACGCACTTGTTACTATTCTTATTTCACACCTTACATCTTTCAGATTTTTTTTGCTCCCTCTCCCATTCCCCGCTTCTTTAGGTTTTGGACAGCGTTTACCACCGCTCTCTTCACGTTTTTTTTAAATATTAGTTTTGAAGTATTTCTCTGCATTGAACTATCTCTTCTCTTTCTTCTTGTTTTTTTTTTCTTCCTGTAAAAAGGCTTGTTCCTGCTTCCTGCGCTGCTGATTTCTTCTGCGAGGCGCAGCTGCATTGCTCGTACGCTTCCAAGTTGGCTTTGTTGTTGCCGCCTTCTCTCGCTCCTTCCACCGCGCGGGTGGAAAAGAGAAAGCAAAAAAAGGACCGCCTTTTGTGTTTGAGAAAGCCGGCGACGACGAGTACAACACTTGAAAGGAGCGACTGTGTTGTGGAGGCTCTCCGATATCTCTTTGAGGTACGCGTGGAGTGTAAATGCAAGGATTCTTTTCTGCTATCTCTTGCGTCTCTTAGTTGTTGTTGTTTTTTGGTGTTCTCATCAACGTTAGTATTTCTTGTGAGGCCTCTCTGCTGCGTTCGTTTTGGTTTCCTCATCTGCTGCTAGTATTCTTCATATTGCTCCACTTTTCTTCTTCAAAAGTAGTGGGTTCACGCCCAAGAGGAGAAGAGAGGGAAAGAGTCGACGCAGAACGGTTGCTCTGATTGTGCAGCATCCGAGAACACCAAGTAAGATGAGCCCTCCTAGCAGCAAGTCCGGTGCTGCGGTGCGCAACGGCACCGTCACGATGAAGCGTTTGGTGGATGTTCTTCTCTTCGTCGGCCCCAGCGGCTGCGGGAAGACGACCATTATTACGCAGCTGCAGCAGGAGTGGCCGGACTTGTTCGAGTTTAGCGTCAGCCACACCACGCGTGCGCCACGCAACGGCGAGGTCGATGGGACGCACTACCACTTTGTGTCGCTCGAAGATTTCAAGGCCCTCGTCAACGCCGGTGCGATGATTGAGTACTCCCGGCTGTCCTCCCCCGCCTCTTCCTCTCCCTCACAAGAGACAGCGGGAAGCAAGAGTGTGGGCAACGTGTACGGGACCAGCAAGAAGGCGCTGCACACAGTGCTCAGCAATAATAAAGTCGTGTTGATGGACACGGACCTGCTGGGGGCCATTCACATGCGGCGCTACTGCGCTCACGTCGTTGTTGACGCCAGACCTGTCATGACGTCGCGCGCAAAGACGCAAGCTACGAAGGCGACCACCACAACAGCTGCTTCTGCTCCAGTTGCTGCTCCTCCTGTGGCAGTGAACAGGAGGTACGTGGAGGTGCTGCCGGCGACCATCACCGCAGACCGGCCGGACGTGGTGTGGCGGGTGCCGCGGCTCGACGTGTCCGCGGTGCAGCTGAAGCACTACACGGCGCTCCCTGCCGTACCGCCCGCCTTGTCGATGCCGAACGCCAATCGGCTGATGCGGTGCATGGTGATCTTCATTGCGCCTCCCAGCATGCAGGTGCTGGAGGAACGGCTGCGCGAGCGCAACAGCGAGACGGAGGAGTCCTTTCGCATGCGCATGGAGCTCAACATGCAGTGGATGCAGTGGGCGCAGAAAAATGAAAACTTTTTTGACTACTACATTGTGAATGACAACCTTCAGCTGTGTTACGAACGGGTGAGGAAGATTGTCGTGGAGGAAGTGCTGGCCATGACGAGCTCCTTGTAGATGGAAACCGGGCTGTTTTCTTGGCTAATGTGTGTTGCCTGCTCTTTGCAAGTTGGCAGAGCGGTTGTTTGCGCATTAGTTGTACTGCAAGGAGAAGTAGGCCGTTCTTTCTTTCTTGTTTGTTTTTACGTGGTTCAATGCTGTATCTCTTTTTCTTTCTTTTAACGATAAAACCTGCAACATTGGTGAGAGGCTCAAAAACAACAACAACGCAAAAGCAGCATCTGTGGTTTTCTTTGGCGTGATTCTTTCCTCTCTCTCTCTCCTTCTACTTCCTTCCTTTTTGTTGCTGTGAAGGTTGATTACGTGAGCAAGCCTCTAAGTGTGTCTTGCGTGTCTTGTGTGTGTCCTTTGCGGCACCCGCTGGCCTGCTTTTCCTTGGCTTTCAGTGCCATTATTCCTATCAATATTTATTATTGACTGGTTGAGCTCTCCATAGATTGTTTTGCCCGACGTCACGGCATGACAGGGCGTACCGATTTGGTCGTAAAAGAAAGCGATTAATTAACGATGATGACAACAAAATCGAAAATCAATAATTCTATCTACTAAAAAGTATTTCAATATATATATAACAGAGGAGTCGGAGGAGGGGCCTCTTTCCTCCCTCCGTCCCCACCCCTCCCCTGACGCTTGATAGAGTGCGACATTTTTCGCCTCTCATTCCAACCTTTTTTCTTTCTTTTTTCTTCAAGGAACAGTTTTCTACATGTCGTGCTCCGCTTGCCGCGACCGGTGTTTACAGGCTTAGCTGGGAATGCTGCAATTTCAACCAACGGCTTTCCTCATCATCACCGTCGCAGTAGAAAAGAAGAAAAAGAACCACCACCTATCTTCCCCACTTATAGCTCTGCATGTGTCTTCCACCTTACCCTTTCTGCTCCTCCGACCTTCATGGTCGCTGCTTTCTTCCGCGTTGAAGCGATTCGACCGTCGCGCTCTTGCATAACCTCACGTCAACCAGGAAAAAAGTATTTATGATAAGGAGGTTTTCAAGTACAAAACCGCCGCTGAACTACTTCAATCTCCCCACCGCATTATTTCTGTCGCGTGTGTGTTGGTGTGTGTGTGTGTGTGTGTGTGTGTGCTTGTATTATCGTTTGTGTTACTCCTGCGCGCTCTGTTGCGTGTGAAGAAAAGGTGCTTGCGAGCTGCTTCGCTTAAGCACAGACGTTTGCACCGTTATTCACTCCTCAAAAGGTGGGCAGAACAAGGAAACACAGTTGCCCCTCTTCATTGTATTCGTCATCTTTTCTTGTTTTCTTCGTTGCATTCACGTAGAAGCGCAAATACCCTTAAAAAAAAAACGGAAAAAGGAGACTGCTTCTTGTTAATGCAGACCATCACGTCCTCTGGCACGTTGCCGGTGTCGCCGATGAGCCGCAACGGCGGTCTCACCGTGACGGGCAGCGGCCACAACCTCAACGGTACCGCATCCCCCACACCACAGCAGGAACTCGCGCAGCAGCTGCAGGCTATTCGTGAGCGTCGCAATTGGCTCATTCACATCTTGTACGTGCGACAAGAGTACAGCAACTGCATGCAGGTGATCGAGGCCGAGCTGCGCGAGACGGAGGGCACCTGCGAATACGCCCTCTACGTAAAAGGTCTGCTGAAGCGGATGGAAGGGGCGCTGACGGAGTCGCTCGGGCTGCTGCAAACAGCGGTGCTCATCAGCCCAGAGAACGCAGCCAGCCGCACCCAGCTGGGGCGCGCCCTTCATCTTTTAGGTCGACACGAGGAAGCCATCCAGTCCTTCCAAGAGGCCGCGAGTATTCGCGTCGCCAAAGGGCTGGGCGAGGACTGGGAAGTCGACTATCACATCGGCCTCTGCCATATGTACCGCCGACGCTATGACAAGGCGATTGACTCGTTTCTGCAGTCCATCGCGATTCAGCGGCATGACTGTGCGTATGTGCAGCTCGGCAAGGCCGCCCTGCTCGCCAAGAACTACGCGACCGCGATGGACGTGTACATTGAGGCCGTCACCGTCTCCCCGACCAACCCGGACTTGTTGGCCATGCTGGGCACGCTGTATCTGCAGCAAGGCAACCCTGCCGCCGCCTTCGATTACCTTGGTCGTTGTCTGACGCTGAGTCCCACCCACGTCGACGCTTTGGTCGCAGCTTCCAGCATCATTCAGGACAGCGGGGACTACGACGTGGCGCTGACGAAGTACCGCATTGTGGTGAACCAGCAGCCGGACTCCTCGCAGGTGTGGAACAACATTGGGGCGTGCTTTATTGGGAAGCGGAACCTCTACGCGGCGGTGGCGTGCCTGCGGAGGTCCGTTTTCCTGTGCCCCTTCGACTGGATCAGTCACTACAACCTCGGCGTGGTGTTCATGACGATGGGACGCTACTGCTCCGCGCTGCAATGCCTGAACGCTGCAATCAGCTTACACGACGCGTACGCGCCGGCGTACATGCTGCTGGGGATATGCCTGGGGGAGATGAAGGACCTGCCCAATGCCTGCCGTGCCTATGATCACGCCCTGACAATGCAGGACGACTTTCTCGTTTACTTGAACTACGCCATGACGTTGCTGAAGGCCGGCGCGACGGCAGAGGCGGAACACAAGTTTCGCGTGTTCCGCGGTGTCTGGAGCAGCCTCTCGAGCGCGCAGCGCCACGAGCAGGCGTCGTCGATTCCAGGAGTAGTGCGCATGCTGGAGAGTGCGCTGCCGAATTCTGCTCCGGCGGTGGGTGGCGTGAAGACGGGGCCGTCAGAGTCGCCCTCCGTGGATGGGGCAGGGGAGTCACTGTTTTTGCATCCCGCGACGGAGGTTGGCACCGAGGCAACGCCACACGATTTCTCCGTCGCAGCCACAACAGCAGCAACCTCGACGTAAGCGGCAGACAGCTCGGAGGGCTGATTCTATGCACAACGTAAGAAAAAATTCTTGTCTTCTCTTTGCGTACGTTTGATTCGCTTTATCTTGAAGAAAGTCATTTTTTTTTTTGTAAGGATGTACACTGCCTGCTTCACTTGGGCACGATGTGTTGCCTCAACGTACCATCTCTCTCACGTTGGTGTTTTCGGCTCTTGATGATTTTCCCATTTACGCTTTATCAATCTTCGAAACGGAGAAAAGCAAAGGCTTCTTCCGCGTTGAGCGCGCAGCTTCGTTTCAACATTCCCGACATACTTGTCGCCGCAGCAATACTTCCATGAAACTGAAAGAAGGGAAAGTAAAGAAAGGATAGGCACTCTACTGGTGCCTCATTTGTATTTGTAAAGCGGGCTCGACTTTACCCCTCTTCTTCACGTTCGCTTTCACAATTCTCTTCTCTTTGAACTGCCTTTTGCCTTTGCACACCAACGCGCTTCCTCGCTTTCTATTCCTGTCCACCGCGAATTCATGTGTGTCTGTGTGTGTGTGTGTGCATATGCGCGTATGTACTGCAGTTGCTGCCACCTACTCTCTGTCGTCCCGCATCGGTCACAAGGTCGGACCTCTCAGAGTAACCAAAGAGTACACTTTCCCACTTTTTCAACCGACATAATCGCTTTATTATTATTATTATATCTATATTGCGCTTTTTTAGGCAGCTCTCCCCCTATTTCTCCCTTTTTTCTCTTCCCTACTTAAATCTTTGTATCTTCGTTCCGTGGCACGCATAGGAGCGAATTGCCGTGGTTGATCTCTGCCGTTGCTTCTTTTTTGATTCCCAGTACTTCTGCGAAGGGAAGCCGAAAAGAAAAAGAATCCGGAGAAAACGAATTTCGCCGCGCACAGTTTCTGATCTTTCCTTCTGCCTTTTCGATCTTCCGTTCCACCCCCCGCCCCCCGATAGTTGTATATATATTTATATATATTTATACCGCCTCTTCTGCTTTCTTCCATTTGAGTGCGCAGCGTGGATACGCATTTTTTTTTTTTTGCTTCTCAACTCCGGTGTGGTACGACAGTGTGCTGCAATACCTGTCTCTCTCGTATTATTCACTGCGAGTATCTCTTGATTATTATTATTATTATTATTTTGAGAGACTACCGTATTTCACTTCCCTGAAACACCAGAGATTCGGAAACTCAGCAGCGCAGGTGCGGTGTACTTCACGGTTCACAGCGCTTGAATTGACACAATTTTTACGCAAAAAAACAAACAAACAAACAAACAAACTCATTCAAAGGTTCTAGACGCTGTTACTGCCATAACGCACGCGTGTCCTTCTCGCAGGCAGTTTTTGAACTATTCACGCAAGTGTACGGCGAAGAAAAGGAAGAAGCCGGTTTTGATAAAGTGGCACATGTTATTCGCTGACGCAACTGCGGCTCGAGGAGGGGGTTTTCTAACGTCCTATTTTTTTCCCCGCCTCGTGCTTCGAAGAATAATTTTTATTTCCTAACAGCGCCTTCATATTGTTTCCCTTTTCTTTTTTTGTGCTTTTGCCTCTTTTCATTTTGGAAAACGTCTCAGTGTCAAAGCGCCGCTGGTGCTCCACAACGGTGGCGGCCGCGCTTCCGCTCTTCATCCACCTCGCTTTCGTGTATATATATATCTGTCTCGCCTTCCCCTCTCTTACCCACCCCCCCCCCCCCACTCCCACCCCCTCCCGGGACACGCTGTGATTTTGCTATACCTCTCGCTATTATTACTATTTGTGTTTGCCCTCTTGGACTGCAGCGTTGGTTTCGAGGCGAAGAAACTGGAAAGGTTGGACGGCTGTTTTAGTGCTATTATTGCTGTTATGATATTCCGCCTCCTCAGCTTCTTGCCTTTTTCTTCGTTGTGTGTTGCGTTCCCTAAACCTTTTTTTTTGAGAAAGGTCGGATTGCGGAATACCCTACATATATATCGGTATATGCTTCTTCTGCGCGATATATCGCTGGTAGCTACATCTCTTTTTCTTTGTTGTTGAAATACAAATACAGTTCTTTTTCTTGCAGCTTGATTCACGGACGTTGTATCACCTCAACTGATTGGAGGCTGCTCTTGCGCTTCTTTCCCTCTTTTTCCTGGTTTTTCTACTCAATTGTTTCAATTAAAGTTGCCGCACGTTGTTTCTCAGTCTCACCTGTGAAAGGATAAAACTGCGATGGCTTCTCAGCATTAGCTATTTTCATTTTTCTTCTTCTTTATCTCTCTGCTCTTTTCTTCGGAAGGTCTCTCTATAAAAATAAAAAAAAGAAGTATTTTAATGAGTGATACACCATCAGATCACTCTTACGTTTTTACTAGTGCTGAAACCAACTTAGTGGTCGGAAAAACAACATAAACCTAAACGCGTCTTTTTTTTCCACGAATAATCTGTTTTCGTGCTCCTGCACATCTGAGTGTATTTGTGTCTGCTTTTTCCCCAAAGTTTTACATTTTCTCTTAATTCGGTTCTCTCGCATTTCTTTTTTCTCTTGTTGTTCTGGTGGGCTTTTATTACTTTTACGTATTTTTCACTTGCTTGTTTGTTCTGATTTCTATCCTCCCTTATCCGTCCCCCCCCCCTCTTGTCCTTCCACCCTTCCCTTCTCGTTTTGTTTGTATTTTTGTTCTTGTTCAGGCCCCTAAAAGCAAAAGTTCCCCATTGTTTTTGTTTTCTTTTCTTATTTTTCTAAATTGCAGTCGTGCTTTTCTTGTGCTTCCTGATTTCGCGGTCCACACACCGAATCTACCGCTTCGCGATATATATAGATATCTTTTTTCTTCTTCCTTCGGACAGCGTTCGGCGGCGGCTTTGGCGCCTGTGAGGCGATACACATACAACGACGCAAAACGGAGCGAGAACAAATGCGGACCGCTATCGTTGCCCTTCCGTCGGAATACTTCATGAACTGCGATGACGCGGCTGGAGATGCGCCGTGCCTCAACGACGATGCCGCTCGCACCCTTTCTCAGCCACGTCCAAAGCCGCCAACTCAGCGAAGCAGCGAGAAGCTGACCCGGTTTTTACTCCCTCCTTCCATAGCAGCTGCCGCTGCGGTCTCTCTGCACCACGGCGGTCTGGCCGCTGCCCCCACTACAGCAACCGTGGCCTCTCCCGTCGAAGTGAAGGCGTCAGCAGCAGCAGCAGCGATCAGCCGTCCCACCGCCAACGAGGTCGAATCCGCCATCAAGGACAGAATGAAGCTCTTCATCAGCGGCGCCTCCACCGGGCCCACCTACGCACTGCGCGGTGAGCTGGGCCGTGGCAAGTACGGGCGCGTCTTCCTCGTCGAGAACTGTGTGCAGCGCCGTCTGCTGGCGGTTAGAGCAACTTATGACCCGAACTGGAGCGCCTCTGTTCGTCACACACGCACACGGGGACAGCAGCAACAGCAACTCACGAGACAGTATGTGAGACGCGCGGGCCTCGATGCTGCTTCCGCTGCTGCTGACGTCGTGTCTCCCCTTACAGGCGGCCCCATCAGTGCCGTCAGCTCCCCTCCCACACCACCCTCAACGCACATCAGCAACGAAGTGGCGTGCATGCTGGAGTGCAGCTCGCCGTTTATCGTGCGTCTCGAGGGCGTCGAGAAGGGCGAGCACGGCGAGGACCTGCTGCTGATGGAGTACGTCGACTGCGGCGACCTCCGCCACGAGATTCGCCGCCGCCGTGCCATTGCCCACCACTTCAGCGAGACGGAGGTCGCCTTCATTTTTCTGCAGCTCTGCATGGCTGTCGATCACCTGCACCAGCGCAACATCCTCCACCACGACCTGAAGCCGGAGAACGTGATGCTCAGCAGCACGGGCGTCGTCAAGCTCGGCGACTTCGGGTTTGCGCGCAAGTACCCGGAGCCGGTGTGCGACCGCGTGGCCGCCACTGGCTGCGGCACGCCCTACTACTTGAGTCCGGAGGCGCTGCGTGGGGAACGCTATTCCTTGGAGAGTGAGATGTGGGCACTGGGCGTGATCTTGTACGAGCTGATGGCGCTTGTGGGACCCTTCGTTGCGTCCAATCGCAACGACCTGCGCCGCAAAGTCCACGAGGCCGAGTACGCCCCTTTGCCGCCTACGTACTCGCAGGCGCTGCGTGGCGTGTGTGTTCAGCTTCTGAGTCAGAACCCGGACCATCGCCCCTCCGCGCATGCGCTCTTCACGGAGAACGAGTACCTGCGTGAGCTGTTGAATGAACTGCGTCGCACCTCGGAATGCTCCACGAAGATGACGGCGGAGGAGAAGGGGTCGATGTTTTACAGCATCAGTGCGGCGCTGCGTCGGCGCTCGCACGTCGCACCGGGTGGGGTCGCGGCGGGCTTCACGGGGCAGCAGGTGAAGCAGCGGCGCCTCTAGCGGAGCAGCGACACCTACCGCCGGTCAAATAACGCGTGTGGAGTTGTGAGCGAGAGAAAAGGCGAAAGGAAGAGCGAAGACCAACGAGAGCTGCGGGCGTGGCTGTTGTCGTTGTTTTGCGCCATGCGAGATCGTAAAGGGATGTAGAGGCACCAAAAAACCGAGAAGAAGTTTGATTAAAAGGTTGTGCTACATGCATTCCCCTCTCCTCCCTTTTTTAAAAATTTTTATATGCTACTCTCTCTCTTTCGAAATTGACTCTTTTTTCTCCTATCTTCAGCGTCTCAACTGTGGTACGCTAATGTACGACGGTGTTGAATAACCATGTCGATGCAACGCAATACGGTATGCGCAGGCGTGTGCTTTCTTTGTTTTCGTGTTTGTGTGTTTGTCCCTCATCGTGTTACACACACTCTCTCTTTATATATTTCGCCATTTTTTTTTTCGCTTGACCAACTCCGGACGAAAGAAAGAAAAATCTTGTTCCCGCTTCTTCTACTTCTCCTTTTGATCTCTTGCTTATTTTTGTTTGTTCGTTCCTTCTTCCCTCATCTTCGTTGTCATGGTGTTGGTTTACGTCGGCATTTCAACATTCAGGTTTTCGTTTCCCTTTTTTCAGCTTTTTTTTTTCACAATGATTATTTTCCCCACATCCCTTTTTCTTTTGTTTTTCTTTTTCCTTTTTTTTTGTTTTGTGCTTCACTCGAAACGCGCCGTAGTTGTTGAAGTGCACCCCATGCTTGTTCATTGTCTTTCCGCCTCCCTTTTTTCCAGGACTCCAACCTACTCTTCTCCTTTACGTTCCTCTCTTTTCTTATGGTCTCTCTCACGACTATATTTGCACCACTTTTTGCTCTTGAGTTTTTAGTGTCGTGCAAACATCGGCAATGTAACGCGTGACCCCAACAACGGCAAACAGCATGTCCTTCTTCTGGATTGCAGGTTGGTTTGCTATAACGAGAACGGTGTTTTTTTTCTCCCTTTTCCCCCTTTCTTTCTTTCTTTCTTTCTGCGTCGATTTCCCCCCTCCCTCGGTTTCTGTTTAGCCGTACCGTTCAAATTTCTCTTTTTTCTCTACAGACAGTTTAATTCCGTAATAGTAATCATTGCGTTTCGTCCGCCAGGCCTCTGTCACGCTCGTGCGTGCCTTGTTGCTCTCACCAGCGTGTATCGACAACAACAATAACAACGAAGCCGACTCCACCTTTTTTTCTTCGTTTTGGCCTTTCGCGCACTTTGAGGATGAGAGGACACACATGTAATTCGTGGTTTCTCGTGCATATGTTGTCCTTTTGGTGTTGTTAACGGGGTTAAGTGACGTGAAGTGTAGCAGACACCTCTGTTTCCTATGCTCGTCGCATCCTTCGTGTGGTTCCGTTTCAAGCTTACTCCCCCAAAATCACCTCTCGCATTATTCTTTTTTGCTCTTGTTCCATCAATTCTTTTCCCTCTCCGGTCGCTTTTGGTTTACGTTTTTTTTTTCTTCTCTCTTTCTCGAAACCTCACTCCGACGACTTCTCTTCTCTTCACGTTTCTTTTTTTCAGTGTTATTCCCGTTTCAGTTTCTCTCACACAGTTGTTGTTTTATTATTGTTTTTAAGAAGAAAAATCGGCACTCCTCCCTCCTCTCTGCATACGCGGGTGCTTCTCCATGAAAAGTGGTTTTCAAACCAGTATCGTCAGTATTTCGTTTCTGGACACTAACGATTTTCTTTATTATTATTATTATTATTATTCTGCCTTCTTTCCCCATCAATAAATTGTTTCGTATTATAACGCCTCACCTTTACTTCTATATTCTCTCGTCGTCTCACGTTGGAAGGTAAACGTGAGGCAGGAAAGATGGAAGGAGGAGAACAAAAAAAGAAATAGGAAATGGCTACAGTTGTGTCCGCTCCATCTGCCGAACCACAACGCCCCATGCAGAGTGTGATCATGGTGAGCCAGGATCGTTGTGTGTGGCGCTGATTATCTATTCTTTTCTGTTTGCCTTTTTTTGTTGTTTGGCTTCTTCTCTTTTTTTTTTAAATAGTGTGGGTTTTTTTTTAATCCCTTTTTTTTACTTCAATCGGTGTACCCATCTCTCTCTTGTTCCTGATAGGGCTCACACGGTTTCTTGGCACAGTTATACCTTTTCACTGCGCATATGATATCATCTCAAAGATATTGTTCTCTTCCTTTTCCGCTTCTTTTCTACGTTCTTTTAAGTAAATATTTTTGATAGGTTTCTATATCCGATCTCAAGCATAACACGCAGGAGCTCATTCTTTTTGTTGTTGTTGTTGTTAGTGGTGGTTTGTTTTCCTCGTCTTTCCAAAACAGTAGTAGTTTATACTCATCGGGACGGCTACCCTTGTGCGCTTGCGTGCGGCGTGAGTGTTTCTGCGCTGCGTGTATGCCGTCTCCTTGCTTATTCTTCGCTGTCTCCTTGCGCTAGACTTTTTCTCGCTTCGATTCAGAAGCTAATAAAAAAGAAGAAGAACTCTCTTTCTGAAACAGCAGCTTTTCTTTTTTCTTTATTATTATAATATTTGACTGTGCTTTTTTGTTTTCTCGTCCTTCCTGAGGACGTAGGTCAAAGAGATGGCAACGTCAGCGGTGGAGAACAAAGACAAGCATAGCAGTTATTAAAGCCCAACGAGATACTTTGAGGACTCTTCTTTCCCTTGTTTTTTTCTTCTCTTCTCCTTCGCTCTTCTTGGTTTACGCAGACCAACTCAAAAGGAAAAGAAAAATGACGCCGGTGCAGTGCACCAAGAGCTTACAATGATACAACGGCTGCAACGTCAGGTTTTTGGTTTTTTTTTCCCGGTCTCCTTCGTTTTTCTTGGTTGGGGATAAAAATGAAGACGACCGGGAAACGAGAGAACCAGGGAGCGACGTTTGTTGTCGTTTTTTCTTGGACTCCTATGTGTCGGCGTGCTGATACGCTGTTTTTTAAACACAGGGACAGTGTCAGCCGCCACAATGAAAGAAAAAGAAAACTCTTTTGATATCAACTTTAAGGAAAACACACACAGAGAGAAGGCAGCATTCATCGTCCACCATGGAGTGTCGCTCGCAGACTCCGCAAAAAGTACACATGGCACGGCTGCGGTACAAGCAACAGCAGATTATGGATGGAGTAGGACTGCTGCGTTTGAAGGGAGGATCACTCCTGACTTTTCTTGGAGACGGGGCTGTTGTTTTTCCTTATGAGTCGTACGCCATCGGCTCTACTCTTCTCCTTTCGTGTCTTTTTTTTTTTGCGGCTGCTGCTCCTGTGTGGACAGAACGAGGAAGTCTGACCGTGCTTTGGAGCGAAGCGCAGTCGTTTGCGCTCTTCTGTTTCTCACAAGCAGTTGTGGGTCTGTGGAGCATGCATTTCAATCGTCTCTCTTTCTCGCTCTCTCTCTCACGCGCCTCTCTTTCTGTACTCCACTCGGCTTCTGTACCATACTTTCGCTTGTGCATTTACCGGCGTCAACGTCCATCCATTTTACCTACTCACGTCGCGGCTGCAGATGCAACTGCATACCTTCGGTTGACGAAGAAAGAAGATACAGGGCTCGAAAGCACAACAGCACCAAACTGCTCGTCACAGCATTCTTTCACCTTCCTCATGTCCCACACGTCTCCCCTAAGTACCTCCTCTGAAGTGGCGACTCCCCCGTCCTCCAACGATGTCGAAGCCTTCCTCATCGCCATCTCGAACTGGCTGCAGCAGGCCGACGCACGTCTCACCTGCGCAGAGCAGTCGGCAAAGCTGAATTACACCTTGGAGGTCCTCACCGCCGTTCACACGCACGCCCACGGCCCCCCATCGCGACAGATCGCGGACACCTCCAAGCTGTCTCCCTATTCGCATGCCGACACGACGGCCGCCGCTGTTCTCTCCATGCAGCTTTCAGTGCTTTGCTCCGTGTGCATACTGGCCGGCTTGTGGTACGTGATCTTCACGTTGCTTTCGTGGACGATACCTGGCTTACGGGTTCTCTCGAAAGCAGCACGTCTGCGAGGAGGACTGCAGCACTCGCAGGAGGCGATAGGGCGTGATGTGCTGCTGGGCCAGATGACGGGCGCGTTGCGTCGACGCGCCAATCAGCATCAGTTTTATGCCGCGTGTGTGTGCACGTGCATGGCTGCTCTGCTGATCGCAATGCTGCTGACAGTGGACGTGTGGACAGGACTGGTGCTGTGCAAAATGTGGGAGGCGGTAACTGCGCCGCTCCGGCAGACCTGGTCCTGGGCGTCTGATTTTCCTTTTCTTTCGCCCCGACGAATGACGCATTGGGTTGCCGCTGCGGCACCGCGCTCGTTGGTGGCCTCTGACCTCCTCGCCGCCGCGCGTGTACCGCAGGTCATCGCCTACGTGCCTCACTTGATCAAGCAAATCGCCCAGCATCTGCAGGTGATGTATTTCTGGCACCTCGTCGGCGGTGTGGTGCTGGGACTGTCACTGTGGCTCTTGCAGTTCGCACACCATTGCATGCGCACCTACAGTGACAGCGTCCCCTTCGTCACGAGCCGGTCCACGGAGCCGCAGCTGCTGCGTCAGCTCGACGACGCCGAGGAGCGCCGACGCAGCCGCGAAGTCCGTCGATTGCAGATCGCCACAATGCGACAAAATCAGCTGCTCCTGGAACGCGTGCAGGAGGTGGAGCGCGGGACAGCGTTGCTGGTGGAGGCGCAGCACAGAGCAGCTTTGTCTGGGAGACTGCTGGAGGAGGCAATCGCGACCGTGGGAGAGCCGAGCGCTGCAGACGCTGACGACACGAGGACGTCAATGACCTTGGGCGACGAACAGCGTAGCGCTGAAGTAGCCGCGATAGGGCAGGTTCTGGCAAGTGCTCACGAAGAAGCCCAGCGGAGTGCTGCGCCTCTGATTGACACAAAACATACAAACGCAGCTTTGCCCGTGAAAGGACTTCCTCGAGAGGAAAAGGACGGCTCTGAACACGACACCAGCGCGGCGGAGGCGGAGAGGTCGGACGACAACGCAGCCGCAGCGTGAGAGAGAGAATACCATCGAACAGGCAGAAGGCGCTGTCAACCGCCGTGTCAACCCAACAAAAAAAAAATCAATAGAGCCAGCAAGTTTTTTTTTGCTTTGTAGCTGTGTACATCTGTACACATGCTCTGTGTCAAACTGCTTCCATACAGTCGATAAACACTCGGTAAACAGCACAGTTAGAAAACGACTCCATCCTGCCTCTCCGCTGCTGCGATCATCATCAGACAACTCATCGCTCAATCTGAATAGCATAGTCTTTCTTCCTTTCCCCCTTCGACCGAATGACGCCATGTCCTCCGGCTGCTCCATTAATGTTGTCCTCACATCTGGTTTTTTCTTCTGTTCTGTGTCTATCTGCATTCTTTCTTTCTTCTTGTTCCCCAAACTATCTCTACTTCTTATGCCGCTACCAATCAGCTCACCACTTGTTCGGTCATGAACCGCATTCCCGTTGCGGCCCGCAACGCCCCGGTGTACGCGACGGCGCTGTCGCAGTTCGCCGTCTGCCGCCAGCCGTGGAGCGAGTACATCCATTTGCTGACCAAAGAGGACGCCCAGCCCTTCCACACGACTCCTCACGAAAAGCCGGCCTACCGTGGCCGCAAGCGTGGACGTGAGGGCTGGCTCTTCAGTCAGCAGGTGCAGCTGCACTACCACCGCTTCCCCGATGAGCACCTCTTCACGAACCTCACCCGGTGGCGCGTGGGGGACACCGTGGGCGACATCGCGCTGCAACAGTTCCGCAACGCGCAGCCCTTCGACATGGAGGACAAGGACCCGCAAGGCTTTCAGCGGCCCGCGCCGGATGTGTACATGAAGCTGAATTACAAGAACCCTGCCACGATCTCGCGCTTCCTCACCCGCACTGGACACATGTACCCGCAGGATATCATGCCGCTGAACCCCGAGGCGGTGGTGAGGCTGCGCATCGCGAAGGCGCAGGCGATCCGCATTGGGCTGTACCCTCGCTTCGGCAACCCCTTCTGGTTCCGCTCTCAGCGATTCCGGCCCAAGGCGTACCAGGAGAACTACGATCCCACCACCTACTCCACCAAGCAGACGATGGAGCACTTTGCGTACAACTGGGTGCAGACGGACCGCATTCGGCAGTACTTCAAAGGGCTGGAGGAGCTGCATAAGAGCCGGCGCACCACGGCGAGCTCCGGCGGCGGCGGCGTGACGAGCGAGCACAAGCAGCAGGACCAGTTCTACGCGGCGGACAACTTGTCGATGGAGACGCACCGCAACGGGCAGTCCTACAGCGCGGATGTGGAGCGCTCCATCAAGAACCCGACGGTGCCGGGGTTGATGTCGACGAAGGGGATGAAGAAGAAGTTTCACAACCTGTACTCGTCGACGTCGACGAAGCGGATGGGCTTCTCGAATCCGACGCTGGGTATCAAAAAGGTGTAGTCGATGTGCATATGCGTACGTCTCTGGGTGTGTGCGTATCGGTGTGTTTTTTTTTTCCTGCTCTGTGGTTCTTGTTGTGAGTACTGCCGTTGTCGTGTGTGTGCGTCGGGTGGGGGGCGGTGCCGTCTGATCCGGCTTGTGGCTTTTGGAGTGAACTTTTTTATTTTGCTTTCGGATGAAGATCGGGTGAAGGGTTGGAGTGCGTCGTTTTCTGGTTGATGGCGAAAAGGGAGAAAAAAAAAGGAAATGTCGCGGTCTGCTGCATTTGTGGTGTCCTGCACGTTGCATGGAGTTCTTGTTTTTTCTTTTGAAGGGAGGGGGAGGGGGGTCGTCGTTTCCTGTTCACACTCAAGGACGGGCGGAGGAGCCTCTCTTTTAAAAAGACAAACTGTTAAGAAAATAATAAGAAGGAGCCGTAGATGCGTGGGTGGCAGATGAGTGATCTAAATCAGAGAAGGCGGCACGAAAGCTAAATGGCAAAAGGAAAACAAAAAGGCGCGTTTTTGTCCTACGGCGAAGCTCTCGTCATCAGAGCCAACGAATGCCACCTTGGCGTATGTGATCGTTCACAAGCACACAGGGGAAATCAGTATGGGCTACTGTAATCCTCATAGCATTTTCGCTGTTTTCCTCTCCTCTCTCTCCCCCCTCTCCCACACACACCGGAACTCGTTTTTTTTTTTTGCGCGCGTGGTAAGACTTCAGTAACGCCACACCGGCTTTTAGGACTCGGTGTGCTGCATTGATTTCCGAATTACAAGGTGCAACTTCCTCTGATCTCCTGTACGCATCCGCACACCATTTTATGTAAGGAACACAAAAGGAAAAGAAAGCGACGGAACTAGTCTTGTGAAGTAACTTGCCTCTTTTTTCTTCCTTGATAGACCTTTCTGTTTTTGGCACGCTGGCTTTTCAAACTCCTTACCCATATGGCGCAGACAGAAGAGATCGAGCTTAGCGAGCTCGCCGCCACCCTCGGCGCCGCGTCGTGGTCTACCGGCCCAATTTACGCGGTGTGCGACATCGGCGGCACAAACGCCCGCATCGGCTTCGCACAGTCAACGAAGCGCGGCCGCGGTTTGCAGGTCACCTACGTCCGCTTCAAGGTCACCAAGAAGGATGTGCGGCAGCTGGTGGAGTTCTTCGAGCTGGTGCTGCACGAGCTCAAGACGAAGCTGCCGAACCGGGGCGCCGCCTTCTTCTCGCGCATCACGTCGGGAGCGGTGAGTGTGCCAGGCCCGGTGACGAACAGCAAAGTCGCCGGCCCCTTCAACAACTTGAAAGGCATCGCCAACGTGGAGGACTACCCGGCAGAACTGTTTCCGAAGGGCCGCAGCGCCCTGTTGAACGACCTCGAGGCCGGTGGCTACGGCGTGCTGGCCCTCAGTAACACCGGTCTGCTCTCCAAGTACTTCACGGTGATGTGGAAAGGGAGCCAGTGGGACGCCATGTCGGATGGCAAGGCGCCGGGTACGACGCTTGGAAAGGGCCGCTGCCTCATTGCGGCTCCTGGCACGGGGCTCGGCTCCTCGCTCATCCACTACATGGGCGTCTCCGACAGCTACGTCGTCCTCCCGCTCGAGGGCGGCTCGACGTCAATTGCGTGGTGCGCGGGCAGCGAGGGCGAATACGCGCAGACGCTTGCCACCTTTCAGGCCTCCAAGCGGCCGGAGATTACACCGGCAGTGGCCCCGCACTGGGAGTCGGCGACGAACGGCAACGGTCTGCAGTTCAACTACGCTTATGAGTTTGACGGGACGAAGACGTCATCGACGTCGCCGCACTTTGGCAAGACTGCACCTGAGGTAGCAAAGCTCGCCAAGAGCGGAGCTGACCCTGCCGCCATCGCCGCCATGGACCGCCTCTACAAGAACTTGATGGGCTTCTGCGCTGAATCGACGATGCAGTTTATGCCGCTGACGTGTGTGCTCATGGGTGATACTATCGCCCTGAATTCCTTCTACTTTGAGGACCCGGCGCGTGTGCAGGCGCTGCAGGCACGCCTGTACGAGCACACGATGGAGCGGCCGTACAAGTTCATCAGCCGCACCACCTTCCTGCGTCAGGTGCGCAGCGTGAACCTGAATCTGATTGGGTGCCTTGGGTTTGGTACGCAGCTGTCACAGCCGGCGAAGGTGCCGTCGAATTTGTGATGAGTGACACACGCACACACACACACACGCACACGTACCAGCCTCTCTGCCGCTTTGAAGCTCGCGCTTCGAGCAGTCGTGGGTGGCGCGACGCAATCAACACCACCACAACAAAAAATCAAAAAGGAAAAATAATATTTAAAAAAACGAATTTCATTTCTGATAGCATCGCATGAATGGTCCGTTGACAGGAAAGGCGGTGAGCCGTGGGCTGTTTCCTCTTGATAAACTATCTTCTTTTTGCAGGGAGGGCGGGGATGGACGTCCGTTTCTCTGTGTCAGCCAAACTTATTTGAATGGCATGGTGCACTGCACTTGTATTTCCGCTTTGCTTTTCGCTTTCCCCCGCATCTCTGTCATGAGTTCGCCATGCCCCATTCGGGCCGAAGGTGCGGAAATGGATGGGCCGCGAAAGATGCGTGACACCGTCAAAAGATCGTCCTCCGACAACATCAAATAAGAAAGAGAGAGGTGTTGAACTGGCTTTCCCTTCGTGTATTTTTTTTTTCTTGCTGAATGGGACGAGTTCTCTTACCGTCTTTTTCATTGTTAATGCGGCCGCCTAGAAAATGTGCGGTCCGGTCGACCGGGGGAGGGGGGGGGAGCACTAAGGTGTTTGCCCGTATCTCTCTTCCGTACGCTAAGTTAGTAAACCTCGTCGAGAGAAGGAAGCGAAGTCAAAAGGAAAGAACAGAAAGAAAAGAGGATTTCACTTTATAGAATCTCACTGGTCTTGCGTTGTAGGCGTCCTGATGGCGCCACAGAAGCATCTCCTGTTCTTTCGCGGGAGGAAAACGCGTGTTTTGCTCTGAACGGCGACGAGCTCTTTGTCCATCTATGTTAACGATTCCGTTTTTTTTTTAGGGGGGGGGTACGAGAGTGTTTTATTTCTATCATAATCCAGCCTCATTGGCTGTCATTCGGGTATGCATCACAACTGAGTAACCTGATTTGTTTCCTCCTTTGCTCCCCATAAACATCAGGAGCAGAGACAACATTACAAAAAACAGAGCAAGTTGTGAAAGATGTTGTGGACTTACTGCTTGTATTTTTCTTAGAGGGGGATTCGCTACAAGGTGGAGGAGCACCACGTGATTTGCAGCACTGAGCAGCGTCACGATGTGTCATACGGAGCGTTATGCCTCGCCCCTTTGCTGCAGAAGAGGACTAATAGCCGTGCGTCGATGCTTGTGCTCGCGCGCTCTCTGCGGTACATGAGCTTTTGCACCCGCGCTTTTTCGCAGCCCATTTTCCTTTTGCATTCGGTTATCTACTTAATCTGCTTGTTTAGAGGACATTTGATATACCTGGTTTTTTTTCCAAGTTTCCAGATGCGCTTGGATTAGTCATCACCTCACAGACCAACCACTTTCCTTTTTCTTTTTGCTAGGGAGTGCTCGTTCCACATTCTATTTTGAGCTTTCCCCGCAAAAACAGAGCTGTTGGTCGTTTTTTAAGCGAGATGCACGGCCCAAACATGGACCCAATACGCCACGAAACTCCCGATAACGCAGATACGTCCGTTTCCGATGCTCGACTCGTGGAAAAGAAAGCGACGTGGACGCAAGTGCAGCTCCGCCTTGGTCGGTGCACCGAGGTGCCGGGCAGTGAGCTGTATGGGTGCGCAGATACTCCCCTCCGCCAAGCTGGTGCGTTCGACGAAAATTACGTCCATAAACGATTCTCACTGGCGGGATTGGAGGCCGCGTTGATGGGTTCGCAGGAGACCACCACAGCTGCTGCCGTCGAAGACCCCAGTGGAAATGACTCTTCGTCTTCTTCGCCCTACTGGACAGCTCTCCGTCGTCAACTGCGGTGGGATGTTGCGCAGCAAATTCGGTACGGTGAGCAGCTCCAGCAGCAACAGCAGCAACGTATAAAAGAGGAGGGAGAAGACAAAGAGCATTTTGCTGTGCAGTCTCCCTCTTCCCTTTCCTCTTCTTCTGTGTTGCCTGCGTTAACATGCATTGGGGGCGTTGACATCTCCTTCATTCCCAACACAAACGATGGCATCGCCTGCCTCGTCATTCTCCGCTACCCTTCGTTGGAACTGGTCAAGACCTATATGCACCGCTGCACCCTGCGGGAGCCGTACATCTCCACCTTCCTGGCCTTCCGTGAAATTGAACCCATTCGCGAGCTTTTCGAAAAGGTGCGGGACGAGTTGACGGCGATGCACACGATGCCGCAGCTACTCGTGGTGGACGGCAACGGTGTTCATCACCCACGTCGGTGTGGGCTCGCAACCCACCTTGGGGTGACGCTTGACATCCCCACGATCGGGTGTTCGAAAAAGGTGCTGCAGATGGATGGCATCAGTCGTGAAGCTGTCGAGGCGGCTTTTCTGAAGGACGCTGTGGTTGACGCTTCGATGTCTCCCTTGCCCACTTCAACACCGCCGTGCGTGCTGCCTTTGGTCGGCACTTCCTCCCCGGCGCAGCTGTACGGCTACGCGGTGCACAGTCATTTGAACAGTGTCAAAAAAAGCATCTTTGTTTCGCCGGGGCACTGCGTGGGATTCGCGGTGGCCACGGCGCTGATTGTGACAATGCTGCGACATCGCATACCGGAGCCGGTACGCGCGGCGGACCTCGGCTCCCGCGCCTTCATACGTGACTCCCTGGCGTCTGCTGTCGCCGCCGATGCCACCGTAGAACGCACGGAGTTTTGATCTTTCTTCCTTCTTGTTGTCTTTCTTTTATGTATGTACAAGTGACTTCTTTTTCGCTTTTCACATTACTGCTTACCACCATTTCTTATTCCGAAAAGGTCACTTCTTGGGGCGCAGAGGTGTTCTTGTTGTTTTTCCACACGGGCGGACAAGACGAACGCCCCACCCCACCCCCCGTCCCTCATGCCTCGTCGAAAAGCGAAGGGCAAAAGGAAACACCAACGATTTCCTTCCGCTTGCGCGGTGGCCTCGTGTTGAGCTCTTCTGCTTCGGCATTAGTTTATTAGGCAAGAAAAAAAAAGGGAATTCACGTTGCTGTGCGGCACCTCTGACGCCCACCTGCTTTTTAACATCTCCGCTTCTTCGTTCCCATTGTCTGTCTACATCGTACCATTAAGTTCAGGAGGTTTTTGTGAAGGAAGGAAGGAAGACTCATTGTACAAAGTGTGTTGTGGTTCTTTTCTTCCAAAAAGAAGAGAAGACCCGACGCGTCTCTTTTCTGTTGCTCGTCTTCATCAACACAAACATATATATTTATATTTTTAATACTCCTCTTATTGCCTTTGCACAGCAATCTACACGTACCTCACAACTCATATTCTTCCGTGCTCTACCATCTTCTTTCACACCGTACTTTTTCCGCATCGAGACGCTTCTTTGCCTTCTTGTGTCATCCACACGCAGTAGAGACAATAACCAAAGTACTCGCAAAGGACAACCTCCTGCTGTTCTCTCTTTCCTTCCGAATGATTCTTCTTTCATTCATTTGTGGGACGCTGGGGCTTATTTGGTGGGTGTACACCATCTTCGCCTACCGCCCGCGCCGTCTCGCCGGTGCAACCGTCGTCGTGACAGGGGCGTGCAGCGAGGTGGGCCGCCGTCTGTGCATCCAACTCTACGCCTGCGGTGCTCGCGTTGTGGCGTGGGACTATAGTCGCATTAAGCTGCAGGAACTGCAGGTGGAGGTGCAGCGCGTGGTGGTGGCTGTCCCAGACTCTGCAAGTAGCAGCAGTAGCAGCAGCTACTTTGGCAATCATTTTGTCATCACCGCAGTGGATGCGTCCTCGCGGATGCAGGTGCAGCGCGCCGCGAAGGAGATTGACGGCCCGGTAGATGTGATCATCAACGCCGCGCATGCATACCCGTCAAAGCCGCTGCACGACCGCAACGACGACTCGATTGATCGCGTCGTTCAGACCAACTTTGTCTCGCCCCTGCTCGTTGTTCGGCAGCTGCTGCCGTCGCTGATGTCCACGGCAGACAGCGGTGCCGTATCGCAGTCAGCTCGTCACCGCGACGACTACGCCCAAGTTGTGAACATTGTTTGCGCGGCGGGCAACTACGTGGTGGCTGCACACGCGCCGGACTACGCCGCCTCGCAGTGGGGTATGGTAGGACTACATTACTCGATGCGCGCGTGGATCGCACAGGAACGCGCGATGTACACGCAGTCTTCTGCTGGAAGAAAGGACGCTGCTGCAGGTGAAAAGTGTAAGGGTACCTCCAGCGGCGGCGGCAGCAGCAGCAACACTGCGGCGACAACCGGGACTGGTGAGGGTAGTGGTCCTGTTGTTGGCCGAGGAGTGCAGCGCGCTCGCGAAGTGCGCACGACGCTACTGTGTCTCAACGACGTTCAAAACGGCATTCCGACTGCGCTGAACTCGCTGCTGGCACCCGCTTCTTCCATGCGGAACGCGCCGAGCTCATCATCGACTACGCCAGATCGTGATGACGTCGCTGCATCGTCTAGCGGTAGTGGGAGTGGTGCCCGCGCTGCGCGGGCATCTTCATCGCCACGTGAGGGCTACACATTGAACTTGCAGAAGCGCAACGCTGAGCTGGATCGGGCGGTGGCGTGTTGCATGGCTGCCATCTGCCGCGGTCAGGAGCGCTACTGCTACGCCTCGTCGTGGACCACGACGCTGATATCTCCGATGGCGATGCTGTGTCCGCTTCCGTGGGCAGAACGACTGCTGCGGTGGTTGCAGCGCTCATGCGTCCCCGTCGCTGCGTCTGAGCCGTAGCATGACATGGTGTGCTGAGAACGTGTGTGTGTGTGTGTGCGAGTCGGTGCTTCAGTCTATTCGAAGGATGGACCTTTATGCCTCGCGCATACTTCCTTTCTGGCTCGCCCTGGTATTCATCCAGCGTGCAGCTGAGAGACGTTTTTTTGCCTATTCAGCTGGGGCACGACTCTCACGCGCACAAGGAAGGCTTCCTTTTTTTTCCTTGAGGAGGAGGAGAGGCATTATGCATATGGCCAACGGTTCTGCTTCACTCGTGTAGACTTTGTGTTGTTGCTTCTTTTGTGGGGATGCACACTACAGCTGCATCGCAGCATGTTCGTGCGTTTCAAGTTTTAGACCTGAAGTAAAGCGACAGCCAAACGCGTTGAAGGATTGGTAGTTGGTGTTTTCTTTTTTTTTTCGGGTTTGGATCTTTCGCCAGCTCTGCGCGGCGCTAACAATCTTGTTGATCGCCCTGTGTCTGTGTGTGTGTGTGTTTCTTCCAGAAAGAGGGAGATGATCGAATGCATGCCGTACGGTCCTGCCGTGCTGATATTCACGTGCGCTGTGAGCCGCCGACACCTCCATCCCCTCCTCTGTTCTATCGAACAGAAAATATATTCTTTCCTCTTTCTGCCTTCTGCACACACAACGCACGCTGTTTATCTCTTTCTTTTCCCTTCGCCTCCAATCGTACTGCCGCCCAACAGCTTCTAGCGCTACCACCACTATTTCGTAAACTCATCTGTTGTTGTTACTGCTGTTTCTTAATCTCTTCCATCGTTGACTTTGTTTTGTGGTGTACCGCCGACGACAACTCACCCCGCCATCTATCGAACGCGCCTTATCACACCCCTTCGTGACTGCACAGCCTGCCACCACGGCTAGAGAGAGGAGCAATCTTTTCGAAGACGAAAGCAAAACTGTAAACATGGCGGACCCACGCGCGGCGAAGAAGTTCCCTGTGTCGCCTGCCTCCACGGCGGGTAACAGTGAAATGAACAAGGTGTTCATGCGTCAGTCCGCGTGCAAGGACAAGACGCAGCTGAAGCTTTCCATCGGCGACCCTACCTTCGACGGAAATCTCAAGACGACGGCGGTGGCTTTGAAGGCCTTTGACAAAAACGCTGGCATCGCCACCAAGTACAGCTATCAGCGTACATGGGGCATGCCGACTGCCTGTAACGCGGCGGCGGAGTGGTGGGCAAACAACTTTGCGACGGAAAACCAAACGGCCGTCAAGGGCGAGAACGTGGTACTGACGACGGGTGGCGCAGAGGCTATCATCAGCAGTATCACCGCGCTGTGCAACGAGGGCGACAACATACTCATTCCTGCGCCGGGATTTCCAGCCTACGCCTTCTGCTGCCGCACCTTCAGCATTGAAGATCGCTTTTACAACCTCCAGCCGGAAAAGAACTGGGAGCTCGACCTGGACGAGATTCGCCGCCTCGTCGATGACCGCACACGGGCCATCGTGCTAAACAACCCGTCCAACCCGTGCGGCAGCAACTGGAGCCGCCAACACGTCGAGGACATCGTGCGGCTGTGCGAGGAGCTGAAGCTGCCCATCATCTCCGACGAGATCTACTGCGGCATGGTCTTCACTGGTCAGGTCTTCACGTCAGTCGCGCAGTTCAAGTCGCCCGTGCCGCGCTTTATCATCTGCGGCCTCGCCAAGAACTTTATGTTACCCGGTTGGCGTGTGGGGTGGGTGTTGCTGATCGACGAGGCGGGCTACGCTGCGGATGTGCTGAAGGGCATGCACAACCTCTCGATGCACACGCTGGGGCCCAACGCGATCGCGCAGCACGCGATGCCGGAGATACTGAAGAACACCCCGAAGGACTACTACGCGCGCAACATGATGGAACTAGAGACCAACGCGAAGCTGTTCGTGGAGGGCCTGCGCAGATGCCACGGCCTGTCATGCGCGGAGCCGCAAGGTGCGCTGTACATCATGGTGAAGGTGCACTTCGATCAGTTTAAGGACTTCACGAATGACGTGGAATTCTACAAAGCACTGGAGGACGAGGAGAACGTGCAGGTGGTGCCGGGGACGTACATGTTTATGCCAGGCTTCTTCCGCGTGTGCTTCGTGCGGGAGCGCAAGGTGATTGAGGAGGTGATGGAGCGCCTTCCTGCTTTCTGCGAGCGTCACCGCAAGTGAAAAGGGAAGCGAGCTCCAGCCGTCTGTGCCTGTCATCTGTCGGGAAACATAACGAAACACACCTCTCAAGGAAGCAGTAAAAGGGATCATCTGTTTCGATTGTGTGTGACACACCGTTTTTTTCATGTTTATTCGTCAGAGCTTAGTGCACCAACACAATAGTCGATACTCATGTGCTTTTGTAAGACTGTTTAGCGATCATGACCTTTTTACGCGTACCTAGGTGCGCCATTTTTGACTTTGCCGATTTTCTTTCTTCCCCCCCCCCTCAAAAAAAGCCAAAAAAGAATTGCCGTTTACTTGCTTTTAAAAAATGGTAATGAAGGTGAGCAGTGTCGACGCCTAGCAGCATTTTCTTCAACATATATATTTCTTTACTTGTCTTTCTCTAAAGAGTGCAGCTACAGCCACTATCTTTTATTGTTGTTGTTGTACACGGAAGTAACTGAGCGATTCGAAGTGTTTTCTTTGTTTTGTTTTCTCTTCTTGTTGGCGTGACACATCGTTACATCCGACCTTGTTATTGATACAACTGTATCCGTGCGATTTAAGTAAAAATAATAATAAAATGAAAATAACCACACAAAGCACGGTTGTCGGAAGCAAAACAGTTGTAGGTTCTTGTTTTTATTATTATTAGTGAGTACTCGCTTTGGAACTGTGCGCATTGGTGCAGCGCTGCCTTGAAAGAGTTTGTGCCGGTGTTAACGCACTTTTTGCCCGAAGAAATGTGACGTTGTCTCATTGATGTACACCAGCGCTCCCTTTCGTTCTTTTTTTTTCTCATTTCTCCTCCCTCGCCCTCCTCCATTTTGGCTGCTTGGGGTTTCTGCCAGAAAACACACTCACACGCACACGCTTTGCCATTGCTGCTTATCCAGCCTCTTTCTTGTTTTTATGGTTTCACAGTGAATTTCTGCTCCTCAAACCAACGAGTTTCCTCGTCTTCATCTTTCTTCCCGCCTTCATCCTTCGTCGACGAGTGTGCGTTTGATTAAAAACGAAAATATAAAGTAAAAAAGGCAATGGTGAAGATTGGCATCAACGGTTTTGGCCGCATCGGCCGCATCGTCTTCCGCGCCGCTCAGTCGCGGCCTGACATTGAAATCGTCGGCATTAACGACGTGCTCGACGCGGAGTACATGGCCTATATGCTGAAGTACGACTCCACCCACGGCCGCTTCGACGGCACGGTGGAGACCAAGGACGGCGCGCTTGTCGTGAATGGCAAGACCATCCGCATCACCAGCGAGCGCGACCCCGCCAATCTAAAGTGGGGTGACATCGGCGCCGAAGTCGTCGTGGAGTCCACCGGCCTCTTTCTCACCCACGAGACGGCCCAGAAGCACATTCAGGCCGGTGCGAAGCGGGTGATTATGACGGGTCCGCCGAAGGATGACACGCCGATGTACGTGATGGGCGTCAACCACGCCGCGTACAAAGGCGAGGCGATTGTTTCGAACGCGTCGTGCACCACCAACTGTCTCGCTCCGCTGGCGAAGGTGGTGCACGAGAAGTACGGCATCGTGGAGGGCCTCATGACGACGGTGCACGCCACAACGGCCACGCAGAAGACGGTTGACGGTCCGTCGATGAAGGACTGGCGTGGCGGACGTGGTGCCGCGCAGAATATCATTCCCTCTTCGACCGGCGCGGCGAAGGCCGTGGGCAAGGTGTACCCTGCGCTGAAGGGTAAGCTGACTGGCATGGCCTTCCGTGTGCCGACGGCGAACGTGTCCGTGGTGGACCTGACGGTGCGTCTGGAGAAACCTGCCACATACGCGGAGATCTGCGCCACCGTCAAGGCCGCGGCGGAGGGGGAGATGAAGGGTATTCTGGGGTACACGGAGGACGCGGTGGTGTCGACCGACTTCAATGGCGTCGCGCTGACCTCTGTCTTTGACGCGAAGGCTGGCATCTCGCTCAATGAGCACTTCGTGAAGCTCGTGGCATGGTACGATAACGAGACGGGGTACTCGAACAAGGTGCTGGATTTGGTCCTGCACACCTCCAAGCACTAACTCGGTGCACGCATTACTATTGTTATCCTCTTTTTGGGCCTCCCCTTTCTATTTCACTAGAAGCCGAACTCACAACGGGCAGAAGCTGGAAAAAGGCAACAGGGCGACAAAATGCAAACACAATCAAAAAGCACCCACCGGTTGTTTACGCTATGTTTGTAAAGACAGCAGAGAAAGGAGTGTTATGTGGACAGGGTCTTTCTTTCCTCCCCTTCTCTGAGTTTATCTAGCTTTGTGGCGACACGCCATCGTCCCTTTCGCACGACCACCTTTTTATTATTATTTGTTTTTATTGTTTTTCTTTCCTCGACGTGGATCAACCCCCCTCCCCCTCCCCCAAGCACGGTGGTTCGTTGTGACAAAAAATCGTTTGTTTGTCTTTTGCGGTTGCGTTTTACTCTTCTTTGTTCCTTCTTGTTTTCATCATACATCGCTCCAACTGTTCAATGTTAACATCGCTCATTCTTCTTTGGCGGGGTTGGTGTGCTTTCACGGTTTCTTCTCTCCTTCTCCACCGCTGGTGTGCTTTGCTTGTTTGTGGAAGCCGTCTTCCCTCGCAACGTCGTAGTGCTGTGAGTGTGCGCAGGCGCGTGTGCGAGAGAGTCGTCTTCCCCTTTTTTTTCAACCATCGTGCGTGTAGAGTGCAGCCAACAGTAACGTGGAAGCGAAACCACACCACAAAGTCCAACGAGAGAGAACCGCAGACAGCTTATTCATGGCCCACCTTTAGGCGGACAATACGTAACTATTCTTTTCTTAATCCTCGGTAGACGCCTAAGAGGACCTCAAAAGAAAAACAAATTGACCGACTGCTCACCCACAACGACTTTCGTTCCTGTTCAAGAAGCCTCAACCGCATTTGTTTCCTGATGCAGCAGTTCAACCAACCCAGCCGTTTTTTTTAATTTTGGAAGAACGTGTTCTGTCCCACGACAACACTTCGCCAACAACAAGAGAGAGAGTAGTGTCTCAATTTTTTGGGCACTGCGCAGTACGGCACGCCCCAGCCTCATCCCGCCAGAACATCGAATCGAGGAGAGCAGCAGCTCGTGCCATCTCTGCAACAAATACAATTTTGGTCCCCCTGCCAACTTCCTCTCATCTGTTCAACTTTCTCCGTTTGATTGCTACTTGTTTTTCCATCTCTTCCACAACCGACAGAAATTCGGTTCCAACGGCATCATACAGAATTACCGAAGCCACAAATCAACCGGCAACTTTGCTTCCATCACAGTGCTTGTGGTGTGTGCGGAGGAGCGACGGAGAGCGCGTGCGCGTGTGATGACGTACGCTTTGGAATTGACTGCCTACTCGCGCGGCGTACCCTCGTGTGCGCCGCGCGTCGTGCGGACAACGTGCATTGGTGTGCATACCTCTACTGTTACTCAAACTACCTTCTGAGGCGCGCGCGCTGTCCGTCCACGCACACACGTACACACACTCCACCACCACCACCACGACCGCGCCATTGTTGTTCTTGCC
>NW_015438365.1:807415-808631 GCF_001293395.1 Leptomonas pyrrhocoris
CCCCCACCCCCTTCCCCGGCGTCACACGGATGACCTTTCTATTCGCATCGCGACACGCTGACACCACATCTGAGTGACACGCGAAAGGAACTTCACAATCGAGAAAGAACAGCTGAGTGCGCCGCGCGGAGAGCATGCGTGCGCGGTGGCGGGCGGAGCGGAGGTGCCGAGGAGACAGCGAGAGAGCGAGAGCGCGGAGGCGACGCAGCGGTCGGCGTGATGAATCTGCTGAGATGTGATCAACATCATAATTGGAAGACGAGTCTGAACTCTGATGCACCTACTACTACACGGCACTGACGCGACCGCGCGTGCTGCGCCGCCCTCAACTCTCCCCCTGTACGTGTGCATGTGTATGTTTGTGCGGCTGGAACGTGGCAGGCTGCGGAGGGCAATACTCATCCCCCACGCGGTTCAACACAATGTCCTAGAGCCGCTGAAGACCACGCTGCTGTGCGCACCAACGATGATGACAATCCTCACCTCATATGTAACTCGGGAAAACTGAACCACCTCGCGTGGCGGATGAGCAACCGTACGGAATAATCGTTAGATAGTAAGTCTGAGCTGGTGCGTGTCTGCGTGTGCGCGTTCACGTGCGTCCGTATGCGTGCCATCCCTTGACCTAGCGAGCACGCCAGTAGCATCTCCGCAAGCTGCTCGTCTACATCAGGGGAAAGAGATGCCGTGACGCCGAGAGAGAAGAGAGCTGTAAGCGGTCAAAGCGCTCATTTTCAAGCCGCACGCGGGCTGCTACCGGTGCCCCTGCGGTCGGGTGATGCGCGAGAGTGCCGCGGCAACTGTCGTTGTCGTTCTTGACGCGGCTTGTGGGTAGCTGCTGCTCCGTGAGAATGGCCAAGCAGTGTCGCTATGCGTCTCCGCCACAACCCCCATGTGGAGCTACGGTACGAAACACGTGCGAGAGCCCGCTGGCGTGCGGCCACTATGTGTGTGTGCTGCTGTGTGGTGTGTTGTGGTGTGTGCGGAGGAGCGACGGAGAGCGCGTGCGCGTGTGATGACGTACGCTTTGGAATTGACTGCCTACTCGCGCGGCGTACCCTCGTGTGCGCCGCGCGTCGTGCGGACAACGTGCATTGGTGTGCATACCTCTACTGTTACTCAAACTACCTTCTGAGGCGCGCGCGCTGTCCGTCCACGCACACACGTACACACACTCCACCACCACCACCACGACCGCGCCATTGTTGTTCTTGCC
>NW_015438365.1:808643-809901 GCF_001293395.1 Leptomonas pyrrhocoris
GCTGCCGACCTCGCCATTGTTGTTCTGCTGCCGCTGCCGCCTCCCCCACCCCCTTCCCCGGCGTCACACGGATGACCTTTCTATTCGCATCGCGACACGCTGACACCACATCTGAGTGACACGCGAAAGGAACTTCACAATCGAGAAAGAACAGCTGAGTGCGCCGCGCGGAGAGCATGCGTGCGCGGTGGCGGGCGGAGCGGAGGTGCCGAGGAGACAGCGAGAGAGCGAGAGCGCGGAGGCGACGCAGCGGTCGGCGTGATGAATCTGCTGAGATGTGATCAACATCATAATTGGAAGACGAGTCTGAACTCTGATGCACCTACTACTACACGGCACTGACGCGACCGCGCGTGCTGCGCCGCCCTCAACTCTCCCCCTGTACGTGTGCATGTGTATGTTTGTGCGGCTGGAACGTGGCAGGCTGCGGAGGGCAATACTCATCCCCCACGCGGTTCAACACAATGTCCTAGAGCCGCTGAAGACCACGCTGCTGTGCGCACCAACGATGATGACAATCCTCACCTCATATGTAACTCGGGAAAACTGAACCACCTCGCGTGGCGGATGAGCAACCGTACGGAATAATCGTTAGATAGTAAGTCTGAGCTGGTGCGTGTCTGCGTGTGCGCGTTCACGTGCGTCCGTATGCGTGCCATCCCTTGACCTAGCGAGCACGCCAGTAGCATCTCCGCAAGCTGCTCGTCTACATCAGGGGAAAGAGATGCCGTGACGCCGAGAGAGAAGAGAGCTGTAAGCGGTCAAAGCGCTCATTTTCAAGCCGCACGCGGGCTGCTACCGGTGCCCCTGCGGTCGGGTGATGCGCGAGAGTGCCGCGGCAACTGTCGTTGTCGTTCTTGACGCGGCTTGTGGGTAGCTGCTGCTCCGTGAGAATGGCCAAGCAGTGTCGCTATGCGTCTCCGCCACAACCCCCATGTGGAGCTACGGTACGAAACACGTGCGAGAGCCCGCTGGCGTGCGGCCACTATGTGTGTGTGCTGCTGTGTGGTGTGTTGTGGTGTGTGCGGAGGAGCGACGGAGAGCGCGTGCGCGTGTGATGACGTACGCTTTGGAATTGACTGCCTACTCGCGCGGCGTACCCTCGTGTGCGCCGCGCGTCGTGCGGACAACGTGCATTGGTGTGCATACCTCTACTGTTACTCAAACTACCTTCTGAGGCGCGCGCGCTGTCCGTCCACGCACACACGTACACACACTCCACCACCACCACCACGACCGCGCCATTGTTGTTCTTGCC
>NW_015438365.1:809962-813682 GCF_001293395.1 Leptomonas pyrrhocoris
CCCCCACCCCCTTCCCCGGCGTCACACGGATGACCTTTCTATTCGCATCGCGACACGCTGACACCACATCTGAGTGACACGCGAAAGGAACTTCACAATCGAGAAAGAACAGCTGAGTGCGCCGCGCGGAGAGCATGCGTGCGCGGTGGCGGGCGGAGCGGAGGTGCCGAGGAGACAGCGAGAGAGCGAGAGCGCGGAGGCGACGCAGCGGTCGGCGTGATGAATCTGCTGAGATGTGATCAACATCATAATTGGAAGACGAGTCTGAACTCTGATGCACCTACTACTACACGGCACTGACGCGACCGCGCGTGCTGCGCCGCCCTCAACTCTCCCCCTGTACGTGTGCATGTGTATGTTTGTGCGGCTGGAACGTGGCAGGCTGCGGAGGGCAATACTCATCCCCCACGCGGTTCAACACAATGTCCTAGAGCCGCTGAAGACCACGCTGCTGTGCGCACCAACGATGATGACAATCCTCACCTCATATGTAACTCGGGAAAACTGAACCACCTCGCGTGGCGGATGAGCAACCGTACGGAATAATCGTTAGATAGTAAGTCTGAGCTGGTGCGTGTCTGCGTGTGCGCGTTCACGTGCGTCCGTATGCGTGCCATCCCTTGACCTAGCGAGCACGCCAGTAGCATCTCCGCAAGCTGCTCGTCTACATCAGGGGAAAGAGATGCCGTGACGCCGAGAGAGAAGAGAGCTGTAAGCGGTCAAAGCGCTCATTTTCAAGCCGCACGCGGGCTGCTACCGGTGCCCCTGCGGTCGGGTGATGCGCGAGAGTGCCGCGGCAACTGTCGTTGTCGTTCTTGACGCGGCTTGTGGGTAGCTGCTGCTCCGTGAGAATGGCCAAGCAGTGTCGCTATGCGTCTCCGCCACAACCCCCATGTGGAGCTACGGTACGAAACACGTGCGAGAGCCCGCTGGCGTGCGGCCACTATGTGTGTGTGCTGCTGTGTGGTGTGTTGTGGTGTGTGCGGAGGAGCGACGGAGAGCGCGTGCGCGTGTGATGACGTACGCTTTGGAATTGACTGCCTACTCGCGCGGCGTACCCTCGTGTGCGCCGCGCGTCGTGCGGACAACGTGCATTGGTGTGCATACCTCTACTGTTACTCAAACTACCTTCTGAGGCGCGCGCGCTGTCCGTCCACGCACACACGTACACACACTCCACCACCACCACCACGACCGCGCCATTGTTGTTCTTGCCGCTGCCGACCTGAACCACCCTGCGGAGCTGCCGCCTCCCCCACCCCCTTCCCCGGCGTCACACGGATGACCTTTCTATTCGCATCGCGACACGCTGACACCACATCTGAGTGACACGCGAAAGGAACTTCACAATCGAGAAAGAACAGCTGAGTGCGCCGCGCGGAGAGCATGCGTGCGCGGTGGCGGGCGGAGCGGAGGTGCCGAGGAGACAGCGAGAGAGCGAGAGCGCGGAGGCGACGCAGCGGTCGGCGTGATGAATCTGCTGAGATGTGATCAACATCATAATTGGAAGACGAGTCTGAACTCTGATGCACCTACTACTACACGGCACTGACGCGACCGCGCGTGCTGCGCCGCCCTCAACTCTCCCCCTGTACGTGTGCATGTGTATGTTTGTGCGGCTGGAACGTGGCAGGCTGCGGAGGGCAATACTCATCCCCCACGCGGTTCAACACAATGTCCTAGAGCCGCTGAAGACCACGCTGCTGTGCGCACCAACGATGATGACAATCCTCACCTCATATGTAACTCGGGAAAACTGAACCACCTCGCGTGGCGGATGAGCAACCGTACGGAATAATCGTTAGATAGTAAGTCTGAGCTGGTGCGTGTCTGCGTGTGCGCGTTCACGTGCGTCCGTATGCGTGCCATCCCTTGACCTAGCGAGCACGCCAGTAGCATCTCCGCAAGCTGCTCGTCTACATCAGGGGAAAGAGATGCCGTGACGCCGAGAGAGAAGAGAGCTGTAAGCGGTCAAAGCGCTCATTTTCAAGCCGCACGCGGGCTGCTACCGGTGCCCCTGCGGTCGGGTGATGCGCGAGAGTGCCGCGGCAACTGTCGTTGTCGTTCTTGACGCGGCTTGTGGGTAGCTGCTGCTCCGTGAGAATGGCCAAGCAGTGTCGCTATGCGTCTCCGCCACAACCCCCATGTGGAGCTACGGTACGAAACACGTGCGAGAGCCCGCTGGCGTGCGGCCACTATGTGTGTGTGCTGCTGTGTGGTGTGTTGTGGTGTGTGCGGAGGAGCGACGGAGAGCGCGTGCGCGTGTGATGACGTACGCTTTGGAATTGACTGCCTACTCGCGCGGCGTACCCTCGTGTGCGCCGCGCGTCGTGCGGACAACGTGCATTGGTGTGCATACCTCTACTGTTACTCAAACTACCTTCTGAGGCGCGCGCGCTGTCCGTCCACGCACACACGTACACACACTCCACCACCACCACCACGACCGCGCCATTGTTGTTCTTGCCGCTGCCGACCTGAACCACCCTGCGGAGCTGCCGCCTCCCCCACCCCCTTCCCCGGCGTCACACGGATGACCTTTCTATTCGCATCGCGACACGCTGACACCACATCTGAGTGACACGCGAAAGGAACTTCACAATCGAGAAAGAACAGCTGAGTGCGCCGCGCGGAGAGCATGCGTGCGCGGTGGCGGGCGGAGCGGAGGTGCCGAGGAGACAGCGAGAGAGCGAGAGCGCGGAGGCGACGCAGCGGTCGGCGTGATGAATCTGCTGAGATGTGATCAACATCATAATTGGAAGACGAGTCTGAACTCTGATGCACCTACTACTACACGGCACTGACGCGACCGCGCGTGCTGCGCCGCCCTCAACTCTCCCCCTGTACGTGTGCATGTGTATGTTTGTGCGGCTGGAACGTGGCAGGCTGCGGAGGGCAATACTCATCCCCCACGCGGTTCAACACAATGTCCTAGAGCCGCTGAAGACCACGCTGCTGTGCGCACCAACGATGATGACAATCCTCACCTCATATGTAACTCGGGAAAACTGAACCACCTCGCGTGGCGGATGAGCAACCGTACGGAATAATCGTTAGATAGTAAGTCTGAGCTGGTGCGTGTCTGCGTGTGCGCGTTCACGTGCGTCCGTATGCGTGCCATCCCTTGACCTAGCGAGCACGCCAGTAGCATCTCCGCAAGCTGCTCGTCTACATCAGGGGAAAGAGATGCCGTGACGCCGAGAGAGAAGAGAGCTGTAAGCGGTCAAAGCGCTCATTTTCAAGCCGCACGCGGGCTGCTACCGGTGCCCCTGCGGTCGGGTGATGCGCGAGAGTGCCGCGGCAACTGTCGTTGTCGTTCTTGACGCGGCTTGTGGGTAGCTGCTGCTCCGTGAGAATGGCCAAGCAGTGTCGCTATGCGTCTCCGCCACAACCCCCATGTGGAGCTACGGTACGAAACACGTGCGAGAGCCCGCTGGCGTGCGGCCACTATGTGTGTGTGCTGCTGTGTGGTGTGTTGTGGTGTGTGCGGAGGAGCGACGGAGAGCGCGTGCGCGTGTGATGACGTACGCTTTGGAATTGACTGCCTACTCGCGCGGCGTACCCTCGTGTGCGCCGCGCGTCGTGCGGACAACGTGCATTGGTGTGCATACCTCTACTGTTACTCAAACTACCTTCTGAGGCGCGCGCGCTGTCCGTCCACGCACACACGTACACACACTCCACCACCACCACCACGACCGCGCCATTGTTGTTCTTGCC
>NW_015438365.1:813743-814959 GCF_001293395.1 Leptomonas pyrrhocoris
CCCCCACCCCCTTCCCCGGCGTCACACGGATGACCTTTCTATTCGCATCGCGACACGCTGACACCACATCTGAGTGACACGCGAAAGGAACTTCACAATCGAGAAAGAACAGCTGAGTGCGCCGCGCGGAGAGCATGCGTGCGCGGTGGCGGGCGGAGCGGAGGTGCCGAGGAGACAGCGAGAGAGCGAGAGCGCGGAGGCGACGCAGCGGTCGGCGTGATGAATCTGCTGAGATGTGATCAACATCATAATTGGAAGACGAGTCTGAACTCTGATGCACCTACTACTACACGGCACTGACGCGACCGCGCGTGCTGCGCCGCCCTCAACTCTCCCCCTGTACGTGTGCATGTGTATGTTTGTGCGGCTGGAACGTGGCAGGCTGCGGAGGGCAATACTCATCCCCCACGCGGTTCAACACAATGTCCTAGAGCCGCTGAAGACCACGCTGCTGTGCGCACCAACGATGATGACAATCCTCACCTCATATGTAACTCGGGAAAACTGAACCACCTCGCGTGGCGGATGAGCAACCGTACGGAATAATCGTTAGATAGTAAGTCTGAGCTGGTGCGTGTCTGCGTGTGCGCGTTCACGTGCGTCCGTATGCGTGCCATCCCTTGACCTAGCGAGCACGCCAGTAGCATCTCCGCAAGCTGCTCGTCTACATCAGGGGAAAGAGATGCCGTGACGCCGAGAGAGAAGAGAGCTGTAAGCGGTCAAAGCGCTCATTTTCAAGCCGCACGCGGGCTGCTACCGGTGCCCCTGCGGTCGGGTGATGCGCGAGAGTGCCGCGGCAACTGTCGTTGTCGTTCTTGACGCGGCTTGTGGGTAGCTGCTGCTCCGTGAGAATGGCCAAGCAGTGTCGCTATGCGTCTCCGCCACAACCCCCATGTGGAGCTACGGTACGAAACACGTGCGAGAGCCCGCTGGCGTGCGGCCACTATGTGTGTGTGCTGCTGTGTGGTGTGTTGTGGTGTGTGCGGAGGAGCGACGGAGAGCGCGTGCGCGTGTGATGACGTACGCTTTGGAATTGACTGCCTACTCGCGCGGCGTACCCTCGTGTGCGCCGCGCGTCGTGCGGACAACGTGCATTGGTGTGCATACCTCTACTGTTACTCAAACTACCTTCTGAGGCGCGCGCGCTGTCCGTCCACGCACACACGTACACACACTCCACCACCACCACCACGACCGCGCCATTGTTGTTCTTGCC
>NW_015438365.1:815020-817488 GCF_001293395.1 Leptomonas pyrrhocoris
CCCCCACCCCCTTCCCCGGCGTCACACGGATGACCTTTCTATTCGCATCGCGACACGCTGACACCACATCTGAGTGACACGCGAAAGGAACTTCACAATCGAGAAAGAACAGCTGAGTGCGCCGCGCGGAGAGCATGCGTGCGCGGTGGCGGGCGGAGCGGAGGTGCCGAGGAGACAGCGAGAGAGCGAGAGCGCGGAGGCGACGCAGCGGTCGGCGTGATGAATCTGCTGAGATGTGATCAACATCATAATTGGAAGACGAGTCTGAACTCTGATGCACCTACTACTACACGGCACTGACGCGACCGCGCGTGCTGCGCCGCCCTCAACTCTCCCCCTGTACGTGTGCATGTGTATGTTTGTGCGGCTGGAACGTGGCAGGCTGCGGAGGGCAATACTCATCCCCCACGCGGTTCAACACAATGTCCTAGAGCCGCTGAAGACCACGCTGCTGTGCGCACCAACGATGATGACAATCCTCACCTCATATGTAACTCGGGAAAACTGAACCACCTCGCGTGGCGGATGAGCAACCGTACGGAATAATCGTTAGATAGTAAGTCTGAGCTGGTGCGTGTCTGCGTGTGCGCGTTCACGTGCGTCCGTATGCGTGCCATCCCTTGACCTAGCGAGCACGCCAGTAGCATCTCCGCAAGCTGCTCGTCTACATCAGGGGAAAGAGATGCCGTGACGCCGAGAGAGAAGAGAGCTGTAAGCGGTCAAAGCGCTCATTTTCAAGCCGCACGCGGGCTGCTACCGGTGCCCCTGCGGTCGGGTGATGCGCGAGAGTGCCGCGGCAACTGTCGTTGTCGTTCTTGACGCGGCTTGTGGGTAGCTGCTGCTCCGTGAGAATGGCCAAGCAGTGTCGCTATGCGTCTCCGCCACAACCCCCATGTGGAGCTACGGTACGAAACACGTGCGAGAGCCCGCTGGCGTGCGGCCACTATGTGTGTGTGCTGCTGTGTGGTGTGTTGTGGTGTGTGCGGAGGAGCGACGGAGAGCGCGTGCGCGTGTGATGACGTACGCTTTGGAATTGACTGCCTACTCGCGCGGCGTACCCTCGTGTGCGCCGCGCGTCGTGCGGACAACGTGCATTGGTGTGCATACCTCTACTGTTACTCAAACTACCTTCTGAGGCGCGCGCGCTGTCCGTCCACGCACACACGTACACACACTCCACCACCACCACCACGACCGCGCCATTGTTGTTCTTGCCGCTGCCGACCTGAACCACCCTGCGGAGCTGCCGCCTCCCCCACCCCCTTCCCCGGCGTCACACGGATGACCTTTCTATTCGCATCGCGACACGCTGACACCACATCTGAGTGACACGCGAAAGGAACTTCACAATCGAGAAAGAACAGCTGAGTGCGCCGCGCGGAGAGCATGCGTGCGCGGTGGCGGGCGGAGCGGAGGTGCCGAGGAGACAGCGAGAGAGCGAGAGCGCGGAGGCGACGCAGCGGTCGGCGTGATGAATCTGCTGAGATGTGATCAACATCATAATTGGAAGACGAGTCTGAACTCTGATGCACCTACTACTACACGGCACTGACGCGACCGCGCGTGCTGCGCCGCCCTCAACTCTCCCCCTGTACGTGTGCATGTGTATGTTTGTGCGGCTGGAACGTGGCAGGCTGCGGAGGGCAATACTCATCCCCCACGCGGTTCAACACAATGTCCTAGAGCCGCTGAAGACCACGCTGCTGTGCGCACCAACGATGATGACAATCCTCACCTCATATGTAACTCGGGAAAACTGAACCACCTCGCGTGGCGGATGAGCAACCGTACGGAATAATCGTTAGATAGTAAGTCTGAGCTGGTGCGTGTCTGCGTGTGCGCGTTCACGTGCGTCCGTATGCGTGCCATCCCTTGACCTAGCGAGCACGCCAGTAGCATCTCCGCAAGCTGCTCGTCTACATCAGGGGAAAGAGATGCCGTGACGCCGAGAGAGAAGAGAGCTGTAAGCGGTCAAAGCGCTCATTTTCAAGCCGCACGCGGGCTGCTACCGGTGCCCCTGCGGTCGGGTGATGCGCGAGAGTGCCGCGGCAACTGTCGTTGTCGTTCTTGACGCGGCTTGTGGGTAGCTGCTGCTCCGTGAGAATGGCCAAGCAGTGTCGCTATGCGTCTCCGCCACAACCCCCATGTGGAGCTACGGTACGAAACACGTGCGAGAGCCCGCTGGCGTGCGGCCACTATGTGTGTGTGCTGCTGTGTGGTGTGTTGTGGTGTGTGCGGAGGAGCGACGGAGAGCGCGTGCGCGTGTGATGACGTACGCTTTGGAATTGACTGCCTACTCGCGCGGCGTACCCTCGTGTGCGCCGCGCGTCGTGCGGACAACGTGCATTGGTGTGCATACCTCTACTGTTACTCAAACTACCTTCTGAGGCGCGCGCGCTGTCCGTCCACGCACACACGTACACACACTCCACCACCACCACCACGACCGCGCCATTGTTGTTCTTGCC